>NW_022196911.1:117101913-117106324 GCF_008632895.1 Mastomys coucha | reverse complement strand
GCTTTTTGAGACAGGGTTTCTCTGTGTAACCCTGGCTCTCCTGGAACTCATTCTGTAGACCAGGCTGGCCTCCAACTCAGAAGTCTGCCTGCCTCTGCCTCCCAAGAGCTGGGATTAAAGGCATGCGCCACTACCGCCCGAGATGTAAACTTCTTAAATTAAATAGGAATTAATTTTGGCATAAGCATGGATGGAGTCTATGGGAACACAGATTCCTCAGCCTTTAGCAAGCTTCCTATTAGGTGATGTACCAGAGTTCCCTGAGCCCCAGTAATTGCTATCTGGGCTGTTGGTTCCCATAGCAGGCTGGGGCATCTGCCCTACAACAAGAACCCTGAATAAAATGTTTCTGCCTCTTGACCATTTATCTCTGAGTTCTTCATATCAAAAGACATAAACAGAGTGGAGCTGAGAATGAAGGGGGAGGGGCCTTCCCACGTGTAGCCAGCCAGTGTCTGTGGGCTTGGGGACCCGATGACGCATGTTGTCCACTCCATTAGGGGTTCTTAGGGAGAAAGACTTCACAGGAAGTACGGCACTTTGTGTTCCAGGACAGGCTGCAGATTTGGTCAGAAAACACGAGATGTGGCAATGCAGGGAAAGAGGTAAAGATGCTAATTCAGGATCCCTCTGACACAGCAGATTGGCCATACTCTGTCTTCCAGAGACTATGTGAGTTCTCTGCCTCCCTCCTCCTCAGCATCTCAGATACCACAAGCCAGCCTTGAGCCATCCCTGTGGGTGAGATGACTTTGAACTACTGATCTTCCCACTAGCACTTGCTGATTGCTGGATTCCAGGCATTCGCCACCATGTCTGGATTCCTTTCCGGCTCTATGTTTTCTGTCCTGCTGGAGTAGAATCCGGGGCTTGGTGCATACAGGTACTTGCCACGCCACTGGGCTGTCATCTGGGTCTCCTGATTGTAGTAGTGTAATACTTTTGGTTCTTTATGACAAGATCTTCTGTAGCTCAGGCTGATCGCAGAAGCCCAATGTAGCTGAAGACTCCTCCAGCTTCCCTTTGTAGCTAGGCATAGCCCAGGACTATGAAGTTCCAAGTGCCTGAACTACAGATGTGAATCACTAAGACTGGCTACATTAGCGCTTTGGGGAAAAAAACAAAAACAAAAACAAAAAAAACCTTACTTTGTTAGCTTATGTGTATGTATGTGTATGCATCTGTGTGTTTGTGTAGGTTGTGTGAGGCTGGAAGAAGACACTGGATTCCCTGGACCTGAAGTTACTGGAGACTGTGAGCCTCCTGGCAATGGTGTTGGAAAACAAACTTTGGTCCTCTGAAAGATCGGGAAGTGGTCTTAATTGCTGGTGCATCACAGGCTGGGCACCAATGTCTAAGACTATGTGGAACATCTCAACCCACTTATGTATTTATAATGACAGCACTCGGGAAGTGAGCCAGGGCCTCACATGCTGGGCAAATGCTCACCCCTGGACTATATCCCCAGCTTGTTTTTGGAAACAGGTTTCATTAAGTTGCCCAGCCTGACATTGAACTCATTCTCTAGGTCTTTAATTAATAAGGATGTTTTGAATTACATTTCTCTTTCTTTTTTTTTTCTTTCTTTCTTTTCTTAATGTGTGAGATAATGATAGCCTGGCATGTAAAATCACACACTGTCTATTGAGAACCTGAGTTGCATCCCCCTATCCCACATGGCAGAAGAAGAGAAGTAATTCCCACAAGTTGGCCTCTGACTCCCTTAGGAGCACATTGGCATGAATGCATCCATACTCATACAGACACACTAAAATAAGTTATCAAGTGGCAATTTTTCTTATAGATTTTGGGTATAAATCTTTCACTAGAAACATGTTTTTAATTCTTTTCCTATTCAATGACTCCACCCCTGTAAATGTAACCTTCATTCACCTGATGTTTTTATCTCCATGGAGGTTTACTGCCTCAGACAGCTAACTTAGGCCTAGTCATGGAAGCTTCTAGCCTCCACACAATCTTATCTAGGCCTAGAATGTTTTCAGCCTCTGAGACTTACTATGGAATAAGTTCACCCTTTCTAGTTCTTTCTGAACTCTGACTGGTTTGTCAACTCAGCTGTCCTGGCTTAAACTCCTCTCCCACACTGACTGACTGATTCTGGCTTCTCTTTCTTGGTCTCTCCTGAATTACTCTGCTTTGCCTCAAACTAACTGTAGCAATCTGTTCTCATCTCCTGACTTTTCATTCTCTGGGTCATTCTGTGGCTCCTTGTGTCTGGCTTGTTCTCTCTAACCTGTCTGTCTCTGTACAACTGCCCCGGGGAGACTGTCTCCTCCTCTTCCCCTTCTTTCTCACTATGTGCTCTTCAGTGGCTTCCCCTTCCTCTCCCTTCTCATGAGAGTTGGGCACAGCCTATTCTGCCAGTTCTTTCTCCAATTCGTCACTTTGTCTGCCACTCAATTAGACATCACTTTCAAACATGGGTGCTTCCTTCTACAAACTTTACCTTCATTGTTTGGGATTAAATGTGTGTACTAAGAGCGTGTCTGTATTCCAGCCAGAGGGATTAAAGGTGTTTGCTGCTAAGGGCCGAGCCATACCACAACTAGAAAAAGGTTTTTGTTTGTTTGTTTGGTTTTTTTTTCAAGTATGCAATCTTGGGGTTAACCCTGTGATCAAATATCCTGCAATAAAACCCCCATTTTGAGACAAGGTTTTGTTTTTGGGTTTTTTTGTTGTTGTTGTTTTTTGTTTTTTCGTGACAGGGTTTCTCTGTACAGCTCTGGCTGTCCTGGAACTCACTCTGTAGACCAGGCTGGCCTCGAACTCAGAAATCCTCCTGCCTCTGCCTCCCAAGTGCTGGGATTAAAGGTGTGCGCCACCACCACCACCACCACCACCACCACCACCACCGGGCTGAGACAAGGTTTTACCTAGCCAGGGTTGGACTGCTATGTCTGGTGTGGTGGTTTGGATAATATGTACCCCATAATCTTGGGTAAATACACTTGATGGTACTGTCTCAGGGGTGTAGGAGGTGTGGCCTTGCTGAAGGAAGTACATTGCTAGAGCCAGGATTTGAGAGCTTTAAGCCATTTCTGGTCCACTCTCTCTGTTTCCTGTTTGCAGTTAGAGACATAAACTCTCAGCTGCGCCTTTGAATGGCATGACTGATTCCTACCTCTCTGGAACCGTAGGCCCAAATAAACCCTGCCTTGCCTTAGTCACAGTGGTTTATCACAACATTAGAGAATAACTAATATACCTGGAATGAAATTATATTTCCGAGGGCTGGAAAGATGACCTAGCAGTTGAGAGCACTGGCTGCCCTTCCGGAGGACTAGGTTCAATTCCCAGCACCCACATAATGGCTCATACCTGCCTGTAACTCCAGTCTCAGGGAATCCAATGCCCTCTTTACCAGGCATGTGTGCAGGCAAAACATTAAATAAAATAATCAATATATATTACATATTGGGAGGGGACTAGCTGGAGAGCTGGCTCAGTCATTAAGAGGACATGCTGCTCGCTCTTGCAGAGGACCTGAGTTCAGTTCCCAGCACCCATCCAACTATAACTCCAGTTTCAAGGAATTCAGAGGCTTTGGGCATTGTGGACACCAGCACTCATATACACACACATGTATGTACACATACATGTACACATACTTAAAAATAAAATAAATCTTTAAAAACCTTTAAAACGTAGGCTCTCCTCATGTTGCTCAGGCTGGCTCTGTTTTCCTGTCTAAAGCAATGCTTCTACGTCAGCCTCCCATGTAACTGGAACTATAGACCACCGCTGCACCTGGTTCCAATTATAGTCACTCCATAGTATATCATTAGATTGGTAGTCTGGAGAGATGCTCAAGTCTGTAATTCCAGCTGAGGCAGGAGGATCTCCCCAAAGCCCAGGACCTATGTCGTCTCAGGTTCTTGCCCACATTAGCTGTGTCAAGTATTGCCGCAAACCGTGATTTCTCACGGGGTCCCTTGTTCCGCAGGACGAGGGGTTCTGGCCAGGTGTGCACGGGATTCGGCTTTTGACAAAAAGACTAGACACAAATGGTGTAAGGTCTGAGTGTATTTCTTTAAAAATGACATGAGGCTTTTACAATCATTGCAAAAGAGAAATGAAAAATCTGGCAGCTCAACAGTTGAGGTACATCTGAGGCTATCTGAAACATACTGGGTCTAAAGCAGCAGCTATCTCCTCTGAACTGGTGCTGCATCCTCCGGGCCCAAGTGTTCTGGGCCCGGGGGACTGCGAGAGATACATGAATCTGAGTCCTAGCCCATCTAAGTTCTAGTGCTAGTCCTGCATGTGTGTCCAAGTCCTTCTTCCCCCAGTCCTAGTGCTAGACTGAAGTCATGTAGGCAAACCGACCCCCACACCCAGGTCAGCAGGGTCTGGTAGCTAGGTGTGAAACAGGAGGAAGAGGGGTGGAGCC
>NW_022196911.1:117094808-117101149 GCF_008632895.1 Mastomys coucha | reverse complement strand
TCCTGGAACTCACTCTGTAGACCAGGCTGGCCTCGAACTCAGAAATCTGCCTGCCTCTGCCTCCTAAAGACTGGGATTAAAGGCGTGTGACACCACTGCCCGGCTTGAGAACCTATTTTAGCATCCAGTCCATAAACATAAGTACCCAGGCAGCAGCCCATTGGTCAGGATACTTTTTGATGTCCCTCAGTAATGCTCTGTACTTGCTAGTTACTAGTACATGAATTTTGTTTGTTTGTTTTTGTTTTTGAGACATGGTTTCTCCAGGTAGCCCTGGCTGTCTTAGAACTTGCTCTGTAGTAGACCAGGCTGGCCTCAAACTCAGAGTCTAGCTGCCTGCCTCTGCCTCCCAAGCTCAGGGGTTAAAGGTATGCTCCACAACTCTTCAGTGCCAGTATATTAATCTTATAATGTTGTTTTCATTCCTGTCACTTTTTTTTTTCCTGTCACTTTTGATAAAATCACTACTGTAAGTGATTTTTTTTTCCCCAAGCCCAGAGCTTCATGCATGCTAGGCAAGTGCTCTTCCTGACCTGGGTCTCCAGTAGTAACCCTATAAACTCAATTAATCCTGCCAAGCCCCCAAGCCCAGTCCCTTAACTATTTGATTTATTCACATAGCTAATTAGCTGATGAAGCATTTGGAGTTGTAATTTCTCGATATTTACTAGCACTATATCAGGTTTTTCCCACTTTGGCATTCAAAGCACTGGGCAAATACTGCATTGTGTCTTTACCATAGATATTCACAGCGATATTTATTTATTTATTTTTTTAATTTCCAGTTACTCACTGCTAGTATACAGAGTTGTGGCATGTGTTTTCCCTAGGTCTCTTTCCTCCATGCGTTAGCGCTCACAGCTCTGTCTCTCTAGCCTCCTCAGGTTTTTCTGTGACAACTCTGCACGGTGTGCGAAAAATACATTTTCTTTCTTCGCAATCTGCAAGATTCTATTTACTTTTTGGTAACTCATTGTTGGAACTGTGACCTGCAGTGCAATGTTCAGAAGTGGCAAGATTAGTTTTTTCTGCTTTATTCTTGATCATGGAAGAAAGATGTCCAGTTTTTACCATGAGGTACTCTGGAGGTCAGAGTTCTCACAGGCACCTTCTGGGTTTTAGTTTAGTTTTGTGGCTTTTTTGTTTTCTTTTCTTTTCTTTTCTTTTCTTTTGTTTGAGGTATGTAGCCCCAGCTGTCCTGAAACTCATTACACAGACCAGGTTGGCCTTGAACTCAGTAAGATCCCCCCTGCCTGTGCCGCCTCAGTGCTAGGACTAAGTGAATGAAGCACTATGCCCAGCTAATTTTGTTTGTTTGTTTTTTTCAAATGTTCTTATGTTCTTATTATTATTGTGAATGTGTGGCCACAGTGCCTTGGCATGCATGTTGAGAATCAGAGGAAAACTTTGTGAAGTGGTTCTCTTCTTCCATCTTTATATGGGTTGGGCTCAGGCCCTCAGGCTTAGTGGCTGGTGCTTTGTTTCTCTGGGCCCTCTCTCCCACCCACCTTTTTTTTTTAAAAAAAAAAAGATTTATTTATTTACTCTAAATACACTGTAGCTATCTTCAGACACCCTTTAAGAGAGCACCAGATCTCACTACGGATGGTTCTGAGCCACCATGTGGTTGCTGGGAATTGAACTCAGGACCTTTGGAAGAGCAGTCAGTGCTCCTAACTGCTGAGCCATCTCTCCAGCACCTCCCACCCACCTTCTATCTCTCTGAGAATGTTTCCATCTACTGATAATCAGTTTTCTGAAGGTCTTTCTCTTTCTTTCCTTCTTTTCTTTCTTTCTTCCCTTTTTCCCTTTCTTTCTCTCTTTCTTTTCTTTTCTTTTTTTTTTATCTTTTTTTGGGTGGGGATGTTGGTGTTTCAAGACAGGGTTTCTTCTCCGTGTAGCCCTGACAGTCCTGGAACTCACTCTGTAGACCAGGCTGGCCTCAAACACAGAGATCCTCCTGCCTCTGCCTCCTGAGTTCTGGGATTATAGATGTGTGCCACCACTGCCCAATTTAATTTTTTAAATGTGAGAGAGTGTGTCTGTGTTTGTGTGAGTACATGCAGATGTGTCGGTGCCCACAGAGGCTAGAAAGGGCATTGGATCCCCTGCAGCTGGTGGTGGGAGCCACCTGATGTGGGTCCTGAGAACCGAACCTGGGTCTTCTACAAGAACAACAAGGTTGTGCCAAAACTCATTTTACCAACACTGGTAGTGTTGCTGGGAGGCAGAGGCCTGCTTGTCCTACCACAGGCCTGGAGGGAGGTCTCTTGACCCACAGCAGGTTGAATCCAGGCCTTTGACAAACCCACGGCCCCTCCAGTAGGCCTCTTCTCTGGCCACAGCCAGTCCTATTAGCCAGAGACAGATTTAGAGTCTCCTTGGGGAAAATGTCTGCCCAGATGGCCCTTCAGCTGGGCAGAAACCCAGGCCCTGCTGGCCAACTGGCACCTGGGCTTCTCTGAAGACAACAGGAGAGCCAGTACTGCAGATGCCTCCCAAGCCTGCTCTTCCTCATAGAGCTCCCCAACACATGGAACCTGCAGCGTATCCTGGCAGGAAAGGCACGTTGGTGTGTGCATGCCGAGGTCTGTTTGTAGTATTTGTATGTCCTCTGTGTCTGTGTGTGTTTGGGTATGGCTGTGAGTGTCAGAGTGTGGTGGTCTGACCTGTGAGCCTTCTGACACGAGGGGCTGATGTTATCTAGAGGCCTAGGTATGGGCAATGGGGCTAGCAGGGCTAAGCGTGGTTCAGGTAACTGGCCTGTGAAAGGCAGCCGGACTGTTTCATCCATATTCTGAAGCTAAGCTGATATCTAATGCCTACTTCATACTCTGGCACACCAGAACCCAGCTCTGAGGATATGCCTGAGCCTAAAGGGCCAGGAAACCCAAGAGAGAGGAACCAAAGCCTGCGACTGCTGACAGAGTCTCCCCTCCCCCATATAGGCAGCATCTGGGACTCCTGGACTATCCCTGACACTGCCATGAGTCCCCAGGGGCTACTCCAACATCTCAGGTCCCCTGGGCCCAGGCATGAGTCACTCCCATACTCCTATCCCTGAAGTCCTCCCAAAGCTGTGCAGGTCAGGCTCATCTTATGAAAGGTTAATGGGAACAAAGAGAGATCAAATAACTGACTCTTGCCTCAGAACTATCAGCTAAAGTGGGGTAGGTGGGTGGGGTCTCTACTCTCTGTGCTGGACGGTCATGCAGGAGGCAAGAGTCCCCACCGATGGGGTCCCTAGGGGCCTAGAGGTGGTGGTGATCTGTCCAAAGCAGTCATAGAAGGTTCTGTTACAGCTTTCAGAAAGTGAGGCTATACCGAGGGATTGAAGTCCTTCATAGGCTCTCCCTGGAACCAGATGTACATTCAATGATAGTGAACTGCCCTGTGGGTGCAGGGATCCTATGGAGCCCCCTGGAAGAGCAGTGAGTGCTCTTCAGAACAGAGCGTCTCTCCAGCCTCTAGACATCTCTGAATCCAATTAGGCTGCTAATCAAAATTAACCATTGCTCTCTGTGCTAACTACACCCTTAAAGGGTTCTATCGCTGTTCTGCAGAGGCCTTCCAGATCCCAGGCTGAGAGACTCACTGCTGATGGGGTTGGGACAGCCACACAGCTACAGAGAATAAATAACAAGGACTTGAAGGGGTTTGTGTACACACACTCACAGCAGCCCAGCTCACAAGAGCTGGCAGTTTATGAAGCTCTGGTGTCCATGACTGGCGGGTGGTAAGCCCAGGAGTGTATGACATCATGAAGTATAATTGGCCTAAAGGGAGGGCCCCTGGAGCCGGCAATCACAGACAGGAAGTAGAAGGGAGGGCCAGAGCCCACAGTGAGGGATGTTTCATGGGGACTAGGTTTCATTTGGTGAGAATTACTCAAACGTTGTGGATGTGTTTAGGGCTGCACAACTGTAGATTTTGTCAGGGGTTTGTTTGCTTGAGGCAGGGTCTATGTCACACGAATGCTTGATCCATCCACCCCAGCCTCCTTAGCATGGGGATACACTGTGCCAGCCAGGCTGGCACAACTATTGGAGGCTTCTCTGTTAGGTTTTGAGATACAGTACCAGGTAAATCAGGCTGGCTTTGAATTTATGATCCTTCCTTCTCCTACCTCCTGAGTGATGACATTATAGGCATGTGCCACCATCCCTGGTGTGTGTGTGTGTGTGTGTGTGTGTATGTGTGTGCATATGTGTGTGTATGTATGTATGTATGTATGTATGTGCATATGTGTGTATTGCACTGTGTGTATGTATGTGTATGCATGTGCATATGTGTGTATGTACATATGTATGCATGTATATATCTGTGTGTACATGTGTGTATTTGTGTGCGTGTGTACGTATATGTGTGTATATGTGTGTGTGCTGCATGTGTGTATGTATGTATGTGTATAAGACTGTGTGTCTGCAAGTGCTTGTGCTAGTGTCTCTGAAGGGGAGAGAGGGGGCATCGGGTGTCTGTTTATTCCTTTTTGAGGTAGGGTCTCTCCTTTAATCTAGACTTGTGTTTCTTTCGACTAAGATGGAAACCAGAAGGCACCACCGGCCCTCCTTTCCTTGTATCATTTCAGAGTTGATTTACAAGCACACACAGAATGCCTGTCTTGTTACATGGCGCTGGAATCTGAGTTCCTGTCCCCAAGTTTGAGTAGCACACGTCCTTAATGACTGAGCTGTCTCTCTAGCTCCTGACTGATACTTTTTGTTTTGTTGAACAAGGTCTCACTTTATAGACCAAGGTCTCCTTAAAATTACAGCAATCCTCCTGCCTCAGTCTATCAAATGCTGGGATTACAGCTGTGAGCCATAATGCCACCTAGAAGTATAGGGTTTGGTTTGTTTGGTTTGGTTTGGTTTGGTTTGGTTTGGTTTGGTTTTGAGACAGTAGCCCTGGCTGTTCTGGAACTCAGTTTGTAGACCATACCAACCTTGAACTCACAGAGATTGGACTGCCTCTGCCTCCTGAGCGCTGGAATATGTCACCATGACTGGCTAGTTATTTTTTTAAAAACATGTGTGTGCCGGGAGGTGGTGGCACACGCCTTTAATCCCAGCACTTGGGAGGCAGAGACAGGTGGATTTCTAAATTCAAGGCCAGCCTGGTCTACAGAGTGAGTTCCAGGAGAGCCAAGCCAGGGCTACACAGAGAAACCCTGTCTCGAAAAAACAAACAAACAACAAAACAACAACAACAACAAAAAAGAATGTTTGTGTGTGTATAGCAATAGTTGTATTAATTATTTCAGAATTTCATATAACGTATTTTGATTGTATTAACCTCCCACTCCTTCCTCTATCTCCTCCCAGATCCATCCCCCCAGAAAAAAATTTTTAATTACATGTATTTATTTTTGTGTATGGATGTGTTTGAATGTGTATCTTGTGGGAGTCAGTTTCTACCATGTGGGCCAAAAGGTTAGCTCCTTTACACTTGCAACCCATCTTATCTTGCTGACTCAATTAAAATTTTTTTTTTTAAAGATTTATTTATTTATTATATGTAAGTACACTAGCTATCTTCAGATGCACCAGAAGAGGGCGTCAGATCTCATTACGGGTGGTTGTGAGCCACCATGTGGTTGCTGGGATTTGAACTTATGACCTTCCAAAGAGCAGTCAGTGCTCTTCCCCACTGAGCCATCTCACCAGCCCAATTAAAATGTTTTTAAGTGTATTTTTGACACACTAAACAGTGTATCTTAATG
The DNA here is from genome assembly GCF_008632895.1 of Mastomys coucha. Lineage (NCBI taxonomy): Eukaryota > Metazoa > Chordata > Mammalia > Rodentia > Muridae > Mastomys > Mastomys coucha. The sequence goes on along the minus strand of NW_022196911.1, from coordinate 117,095,427 downwards.
ATCTTCCACACTTCCTATCTTCCCTCCCCTCCCCAAACACATTCCCCTACCCCTTCATTCCTTCACTGACTCCAATCAGAGCTACATTAAGTGCACATAGGTATGGGGCACTCCAGTGAAGCATGGGCCACCTGCCAGCAGCCACACCCAAGAACATGAACTCTCTTCTCCAGTAGCCATAATAGTGCTCTTGTGAGGGATGGGGCCTCTTTGACTTGTGAAGATCTTATGCAGGCAGCCACAACTGTAGTGAGCTCACCAGTGCAGCCTCTGTGCCTTGTTCAGAAGATGGCGGTTCATGGCGCTCCTCTGTCTTTGTCTTACATTCTTTCTGCCTTCTCTTCTGTCCCCTGAGCCTTGGAGGATGAGGGTTGAACTGTAGATATTAGTTGTTCATGTGTGTGTGTGTGTGTGTGTGTGTGTGTAGCATAGATTGTGCAGTTCTATGGTAACATGCATGCCTGGCCCTCACAGGGAACTATGACATTGGTCATAGAAATACATTGCTAGCCAAGCAGTGGTGGCACACGCCTTTAATCCCAGTACTTGGGAAGCAGAGGCAGGCGGATTTCTGAGTTCAGAGGCCAGCCTGTTCTACAAGACAGCCAGGGCTACACAG
>NW_022196911.1:117086136-117094798 GCF_008632895.1 Mastomys coucha | reverse complement strand
AGGGAGGGAGGGAGGAAGGGAGGGAGGGAGACATCACTAAATAGTATGAGGCTTCAGAAAAGTCCGGGTTCCCTCTCCTCTGTGTGTTGGCTTCCTGTGGGAGTTACTGCACTAAGTCGGCATCTTATCTGTCTCTGTCAGCTACCATACCTCAGGAGGAGTTCCAAATTCCAAGTTGCACAAGAGTGGGCCAGTTGTAGTCACACACTCTTCTGCTGACTCAATTAGGCTGGGAAATCCCAGGGACTGTCAGACAGGAGGAGGGGGAAGTGGGTGGACCTAAGAAAGCCTGGCTGTGGGGGCTGAATGTGCAAACACAAGCTGTCCAACTGCCTCGCCAGGGATGGGGGTGGCCCCAGGGGACTCTCCCCTGGAGGTTCCTCAGGCTCTGCTTTAGGCCTTGGAGGGGTTGTGAAGATCCTCAGCTGGGCTGCAGGCTGGAGAAGGTGACTCGGTGAGACAGACGCTGTTCTTCTGTGTTACAGGATAGATATGTCGTCATACTGTGAACCCAAAGACTCAGACTCGGTGTTATTTACTGAAAAAACAAAACAAAAAAACCTTGTTGTGATGTAGTTCCCTGAGCTAGCAGGTTTTCACCCTGGTGTCTGGCTCCTGAGTTGTCTTTGGTAAAATTGAACGACTAGGGTTTTTTGTTTTTGTTTTTTGTTTTTAAAACCTCACTGCTAGGTGCTGTTCCTAGGATGTCTCTGCTCTGGTCATCCCGAGGAAGAAATGGGAGCCATGGGAGGCTATGAGCAGGTATTCAGCCTCCTGGAAACATGTAATAGGTCTGAATGGTGACCTGCACTGAAGAGACTCCGAGCTTTAACAGAGAGACAGAACCTGCCATCGGCTAATCCTGCCCAGGTCTGAGTTGGTCCTTTGGGTGGGGACTCTGGGCTCATAGTGACCAAGGGTATGGGTGTGGCCTGTGGCCTGAGACCTGGTCATGCACTGCAGCTGACTTCAGTCCACTCAGTGGAAGATTCTTGGGCTGAGTGCTGGGTCCGCACTAGCGCCTCCCACACCTTAATAACAGGCATGTGGGCTGGGTGCTGGTGGCCTTTGATCCCAGCACCTGGGAGGCAAAGACAAGCAGATCTATGGGTTTGAGGCTAGCCTGGTCTCAGAGTCAGTTCCAGGACAGCCAGGGCTACACAGACAGACTCTGTCTCAAAAACACAAAACAAAATAAATAAAAGAATTCAAGGCTGGGCGTTGGGGGCACACGCCTTTAATCCCAGCACTTGGGAGGCAGAGGCAGGTGGATTTCTGAGTTCCAGGCCAGCCTGGTCTACAGAGTGAGTTCCAGGACAGCCAGGGCTAGATAGAGAAATCCTTTCTCGAAGAGCCAAAAACAAAACAAAACAAAATAAAACAAAAACAAAAACAAAAAACAAGAAAACAAAACCCTAGGCATATGGGGTTGGAGATTGGCTCAGGAGCTAAGAACACTGTTGCTCCTTCAGAAGACCTGGATTCCATATCCAGCAGCCACACGGTGGCTCACAACTGTCTATACCTCCAGTTCCAGGAGATCCAACACCCTTTCTAGCCTTCTCAGGTACCTGACACACACGGAAGTACACAGACTTACATGCAGGCAACACATCCAAACATAAAAGAGAAGAAAATGTAAATAGCAGGTGGGTGGAAACCACAGATTCTTCTGGGAATTACTGCCAGATCCCCAGAGATGTAACGGTGAGACGGGATTATGCCTGTGGGTAGACCAGGCAGGTAGACGGAGGCTCAACAAGGTGCAGGCCTCTGAGCCCAGAATGGAAATTCAGCTTCAGCCCCTCTTTTGCTTCTGGCCCTCACACTCTACCTGAACCAGACGATAGCACCCCGAAGCATTTCCTCTTTTCCACACTGCAGTTTGCTGAGGTCCCTGCACTGCTGCCCACCCCTGTCCACTGCTCCTAACAGGGGTCCCATGTTAGTCTCTGGGAGCCCTCAAGGGTGGCTGTTCAAGTTTGCTTTTCTGTCACTCTGATAAACACCATGACTAAAAGCAATTTGGGAAGGAAAGGCTTATTTCATTTTATAGATTGGAGTCTTTCACAGAGGGAAGCCAAACCAGGAGGAGCTCCAGAGAGGAGCCTGAAGCAGAAGCCATGGAGGAGTGCTGCTTACTGGCTCCCCAACCTCACCTCCTCAGGCATGTACCTCCCACAGCAGGTTGGGCCTTCTAGCAGTCGACAAAACACAGGTTTGTCCGCAGGCCATTCTGATGGAGGAAAGCCCTCAGTTGAGGGTCTTTCTTCCCAGGTGATACTAGTTTGTGTCGTTTACAAAAACTACCCAGCACAAAGACCTCTGTTTTCTGCCTTCTGCCCCTTCTCAGCCCAGAGTCACCCTGGTGATCACACCAGACCCATCTGGTTGGATGCTAGTGATATTGGAAAGCTGTAGAAACCTACCCTAAAAGTCCCTGAGGTCCTGTGCAGGTAACACTGCTCCAGGTCACCCACACCACCGTTCTAGATCCCAAGGGCAGACCTGGCCAGCACCCCTGCTCTCTAGTCAGCTGATCCTCCTCTGGGTCTGTATGCCTGAGAGGGTCCCCCCACTTTGGAGACTGATGGAGCCCCAGCTGCCTAGAACTTACTTTGTTCATATCCACAGTTGCCCCAAGGTTTGTTCTTTTGTATTTCCTCACTGCTAAATGATTCCAACCAAACCCTGAAAACGCTTTGCTAACTTTCCAACTTTGGCTGTAACCTCCACCTGCCTTCTGTAACAGGCAGTGTTCTGCTAGCACAGGCTGAATTTTGAGTCCCCTCCTGGGGTTGGGCTCCTATTTCACCCTGGACCCTGGACTGCCACGTCCACTCGAGCTAGCATGGCACCTCTATGAGTCCAGGACGCACCCTTTCTTGGTCTACCTCATCTACCCTGACCATTCCTGGTTCCAATGAAAGACGCTACGTGGCTGCCACCTAGAGGCCACTCGGGGAGTTACAGGCTATGCTCAGGCGGCGGAGGCAGCAGCACCTGCTGCCACAGTCCTCATGCTCCTCCTCACAGAGGCATGGATCAATCCCTTGGGACAGGGATTGATTTCAGTCCTCCCCATCCAGTGCTGACACAGTCAAGAAGTTTGTGTTTAAAGGATTGTTGAGTCAAGGTGAAAGGAGGAACCACCGAGATGACTCAGTGCTAAGAGCATTGGCTGCTCTTCTAAAGGACCTGGATTCTATTCCCAGCACCCACATGTTCTATGAGCCAGTTCCAGATGATCTGATGCCCTCTTCTGACCTCTGAAGGCACCAGGGATACAAGTGGTACACAGACATATTCAGGCAAAACACTCACACACATAAGATAAAAGGGGAAAGCTTTTTTTGTTTGTTTGGTTTGGTTTTTCTAGACAGGGTTTCTCTGTGTAGCTCTGGCTGACCTGAACTTACTCTGTAGATCAGGCTGACCTTGAATGCAAAGATCTGCTTGCATCTGCCTCCAGAGTTCTGAGATTAAAGGCCTGTGCCACCATTGCCTGGCAAAAGGCTTTAAAAAAAGTTCTATTTTTTATTAATATATTTTTATTATTTTAATTTTATTCATTTTACATCCTGGCCTCAGTTTCCCCTCCCTCTTTTTCTCCCAGCCCCTCCCAGCCACCTCTTCCCCAACCCCTCTGTGCATTTACTCCCCTCCTGTTTCTCTTCAGAAAAGGGCCAGCCTGGATGGATAGCAACAAGCCATGACATACCAAGTTGCAGTAAGGCTAGGTGGACACCTCCTTTTCTGTTAAGGCAACCCAGCAGGGGACAAGGGTCCCAAAGGCAGGCGACAAAGTCAGAGACAGCCCCTGCTCTGCCTATTAGGAGTTCTGCCAGAAGATAATGAAATTAATATACAATGATAGCCAACCCCTCTGACTGGGGTTACAGGTACATGCCCACACACCAAGCTACAGTCAACTGTAAAACTTTCCATCATTCCAAAAAGAACAGCTGCCAAGCTCCTGCCTTACGCCTTCTCCAGCCATCTTTGTAAGAAAGACTGAGATGGAATTTGGGCATACCTAGCCTAGCACCTGTGGAACCCTGGGTTCAAACCTCAGTACTGAGCCAGGTGTGGTAGCTGGTGCTTGTAATCCCAGCACCTAGGAGGCAGATACAGGAGGATCAACCAAGTCTGGTTTATGTAGGGACTCTGGGCTATATAGTAAGAGTCTATCTCAAAAAACCAAACCACAACATTGAAAGGAACTCCGTAGTTGACCTGGGGTGGTAGAGATGCTGTGAGCAGAATGTGGTCCCCTGCACTCCTATTGAAGCTGGGTATGGCGCTCACATCTGTATGTATTCCAGTGCTGCAGATGCAGACAGAAGGCTACACTAGCACTCTCTGGCCAGCCAGTCTGTTGAATGCATTCCTGTTGAAGCTGGGTGTGGCACTCACATCTGTTTTCCCAGTGCTGTGGATACAGACAGAAAGAAGGCTACACTGGCACTCGCTGGCCAGCCAGTCTGTTGAATTAGCAAGCACCAGGTTTAGAAGAGATTCTCAAGACACCTGAAACTGACTTCTGGCATCCATGAATGTGCACATATGAACACATATACACACGTACTCATGCATGGACACATACACACACAGAGATGTACAAACACACACACACACATGAACACATATACACATGCACTCACACAACACACACATACACACACAGATGAACACACACACAATACAATCACACACATGCACACATACACACATGCACACACACAGCGTGAGTATATGGATTACAGCTGGAATATAGACATGCTACCCACCGTCAGCTATGAGTGTTCAGCTTCTGTGTTTGGCAGTGTTGCTTCTTTTTTTTGTTGGTTTGGTTTTTTTGTTTTGTTTTGGTTTTGGTTTTTGGTTTTTGGTTTTTGGTTTTTGGTTTTTCGAGACAGGGTTTCTCTGAATAGCCCTGGCTGTCCTGGAACTCACTCTGTAGACCAGGCTGGCCTCGAACTCAGAAATCCACCTGCCTCTGCCTCCCAAGTGCTGGGACTAAAGGTGTGCACCACCACTGCCCAGCTCTTTTTTTTGTTTTGTTTGTTCAGGTTTGTTTGTTTGTTTGTTTTGGTTTTGGTTTTGGTTTGTTTTTTTTTTAGACAGAGTTTGTTTGTATAGCCCTGGTTGTCCTGGAACTAGCTCTTCAGACCAGGCTGGCCTCGGGCTCAGAGATCCTGCCTCTACCTCCAGAGAGCTGACTTTAAAAGTGTGTTCCACAACCTTCCGAGTGGCTGCTCCTCTTTAATTGCCTGAGGAACTCCAGCTAGGCAGAGCCCAGACTGATGTTTCTGTCCAACGGTCCCTAACAATTCCTGATTATGTGCCCAGCTCTGCTGCCTGCTGGCAGAGGATCAGCCCTTGCCACCACCTTCTCCCCAGGGAGGGCATCTACCCAGTGCTGCTGCTCCCAAATGGAGCTCTCTTCTGATTTCTATTTCTTCAGATCTCAGCCTCAGGCGAGATCCCTCGTGACCTTTGCTCTTTCTTCAATCAACCCCCTATGGAATGAGTAAAACTCCTTAGAAGTCAGCCCAGAGTCTCCCAGGGTGAATCCTTGGTATTTGGAAAACATTTTGAGCCACAGATAATTGGTAAAAAAGCGGTCAGATGCCCGGGACCTGTTCCAGCAAGGCTTCAATTTCTAGATGGGTTAGCACTGTGCCAGTCGGTTCCACCTCTCAGGGCTTGGGATAAGGAGGGGTGTGTGATAGTGGAGGGCCAGCTTAATGGGGGGAGGGAAGGATGGGATGTGATCACAAACGGGTGCACCAAAGCAAAGGAGGAAGATGAAAGGCCCCACCAGCTGTGGGTACGGTGAGTTTTAACCTCAATCCTCAGCACCCACTTGGTGGCTCACAACCAGCCATGACTTCAGTTCCAAGTTCTACTGTGCCCTCTCCTGACTCTCTCAGGGTCTAGGCATGTACAGGGTGCACAGACATACAAGTAAGCAAAATACTCACACATAGAACAATAAAATAATTAAACATCTGGGCAGATCATGCCGTTAATCGCAGCAGCACTTGGGAGGCAGAGACAGATGGATCTCTGTGAGTTTGAGGCAAGCCAGAGCTACAAAATAGAGAGACTCTGCTGGAAAACAGAGACAGAATCACTGAGATCATAAATCCAGCGAGTACTTCCTCAGGCCTCAGGGCAAGCACACAAAAGCTATGGTCCCAAGTAGGTGAAGGCTATGCTTCATGCTAGCAATGTAAAAAAGATTCCCATATCTCTCTATATATATTTGGAGGCAGGGTCTCATCTTGTAACTCTGGCTGGCCTGGATGCTAGACCAGGGTGGCCTTGAACTCACAGAGCTCCACCTACCACTGACTTCTTAGTGCCTCCTCTTGAGTGCCCCATGTTTTTTTGTTTGTTTGCTTGTTTGTGACAGGGCTTCTCTGCACATCTCTGGCTGTTCTAGAACTACTCTGTAGACCAGGCTGGCCCTGAACTCACAGAGACCCAAGTGCCGCTGCCTCCTGAGTGCTGACGTTCGCCACCACCCCCTGGGCGTGGTATTGGTTTTGAAGGTCTGAAGAGTCGTGGAAGCAGCTGAGGCTTGGCGTCATGGCAGATCAGGACCAGAACCTTGGTGACATCCTTAGTGGCAGTAGGAGCCCAGGACTGAGAGGCTCTTGGAGAGAATTTGAGGCTTTGCACCATGTGGCAGAGTCAGAATCCCTGAAGAGAGCTCAGAGGAGGAGATTGGTGAAGGTGCAATGGAGACCCCAGCATCTTGGAGATGCCTGTACCAGTCTGTGCCTGGTGTGTCCTGGTCTTTCTGCTATGTGCCTCCCTAGCTTTGCAAGGTCTCAAGTCTTTGTCTTTATTGATTTTCCTTTCATTGAGAGGCACAGCAGAGAATTTCTCCTGGAATCCGGGTTCTGTAGCTCCCACTGACTCAGCAGCAGAGGCCTGGTGGTTTCTGCCAGCTCTGCTGAGTCATGTTTGCTATCCTGATGCTACCGAACTACGTTGCTGATATCCTGACACACAGAGATTGGAATTGAAAGACCCCCAGAACTGGGGAGATCTTTACTCAAGTCTCGGGATGACGCGACCACCCAATGACTCACGAGAGACCGAACTTGCTGCAATCACATGAGGTTTATTGGGGATACCGGTACCGGGTCGATCTCATGACCTTGCTGGCCAGAGCTCGACGCCGGGGTCGATCTCGTGACCATGCTGGCCAGAGCTCGTCGCCGATCACAAGAAGTGTGGGATATTTAAGGGAACATCCACAGGCTGGGGGGCGGGGAGAGGGCTACCAAGAAAATCAGAACATAGAAACAGTGGAAAATTTCAGAGGGACCTGACCAAGGTATTCAGTTAGGGAGGGGAACACATTCATTCTAGGAATGCAATCTTCATCCACTGGTCCACAGGGTGGAGAGTCTCATAAACCAGTAGACCTTCATTCCTAGTTCCATCCTCATCGCAGATTAGCCAGGAGGGGCAGGTATCGGGAATCAGAGCCCTGAGGCTCTCAGTTCCTAGAACTGGCTATTTTATATTTCTGGCTGGCTACATTGGCCCTCTATGTCCTTTTAGGTAAAGGTTATACACCATACATTTGTATTAAATGCCCTCATTTTAAATTCTAAGATTCTCCAGCCTTTCAGAATCACCCTGAGGAACTACTTCTAAACAGCTCCACATTCCCTTGTCCTATCTCTTCCCCCCTACCTTTGGATGGTGGGCCAGAAGGGGTGTCAAAGCATTTAAGAATGCTTATTAAAAGTAGGTTTAAGAGAAGGGACGCAGGGCTGACGAGATGGCTCAGCGGGTAAGAGCACTGACTGCTCTTCCAAAGGTCCTGAGTTCAAATCCCAGCAACCACATGGTGGCTCACAACCATCCATAATGAGATCTGACGCCCTCTTCTGGTGTGTCTGAAGACAGCTATAGTGTACTTATATATGATAAATAAATAAAAACCTTTAAAAAAAAAGAGAGAGAAGGGACGCTTCTTCGAGCTGTGGAGGCGCTAACAATGGACACCCAGAAAGATGTCCAAATACCAAAGCAGTAGCCAATGATATATATTTGTGGAGAGTGTCACACCAAAAGTGAGATAAGATCCAGGGATCCGATTAGATGCAGAGAATGTGGATACAGAATAATATACAAGAAAAGGACTAAAAAACTGGTGGTTTTTGATGTTCAATGAAGTGGGGGAGTTCAGGAGTGTCTTCATCCATACATTTGATGTTTCTCTGCAATGTATAGCATTTAACTTAGTTTACTTAATGACTACAACTGTATATCTATGCTTTAATTTTAGAAATGCAATTGTAGGGACTAGAGAGATAGCTCAGCAGTTAAAAACACTGACCGCTCTTTCAAAGGTCCTGAGTTCAAATCTGACACCCTCTTCTGTAGTGTCTGAAGACAGCTATAGTGTACTTACATATAATAAATAAATAAATAAATAAGAAATAAGAAATGCAATTGTATTTATTGTATTGTATTTTAATACTTCGTATAAAGGAAATTTTGATTCAACATATGGCTTAATTTCTTGTTCTTGTAATTCCTCACACAGTGAAGATTAAGTGTTTTCCAGCCGGGCGGTGGTGGCGCATGCCTTTAATTCCAGCACTTGGGAGGCAGAGGCAGGCAGATTTCT
>NW_022196911.1:117079895-117086007 GCF_008632895.1 Mastomys coucha | reverse complement strand
AAAAAAAAAAAAAAGAAAGAAAGAAAAAAAAGAAAAGAAAAAAAGTGTTTTCCCGCTCCCCAAAAATTAAAAATAGGTTTAAAAAATCGAAGCCTAGCCGGGTGGTGGTGGTGCACGCCTTTAATCCCAGCACTTGGGAGGCTGAGGCAGGCGGATTTCTGAGTTCAAGGCCAGCCTGGTCTACAGAGTGAGTTCCAGAATAGCCAGGACTATTCAGAGAAACCCTGTCTCGAAAAACCAAAAAAAGAAAAAAGAAAAAAAAAATCGAAGCCTACATGCCATAAGTGACAATTTTGGCATTTTGATTCCTTTACAAAAAGACACAGCAATATTGTAAGAATGCGTTTTTGTTTTAATCAGGTGTGAGGATGTGGGATGCTTCACAGCAGCTGACTGTGATTTGCCTCTTGCTCTAGCAGGAGCATGAGTTTGTCAGCTGCAGATAATTTCTGCAATTATGTGACATTTGGGATTCTGGGATTTTTGAGAGGGTATATAAATGCTAGGGTCTGAGAGGCTGGGCTGTTGTTGTGGGTTGGTGGTTGGTTCTTGTTGGTCAGGGTTTGTTCAGTAGACGTGCCCAAAGAAGAAACAAGAAGAAATTAGATATCGTGATGGCAAAGATCAAACTTGCCTCAAGGAGCTCGACACTCCTAACCAGCAGGAAGTAAGTCTAATGATAAAGTCCCCTTTCCCCTCTATCCTTTTTTCTCACCTATCTAGTGTTAGGGGGTTAAAAGGGTGGCGAAAGGTAGAAGAAACAAGAACCAACAAAGTAGCCAAAGTCAAGCTACAACGTGCCTCTTTGTCTGGTCTCTTCCTTTTGTTTGTATCTTAACCTTACTTATTTTAATATATACACAGGTGTTTCACCTGCATGCATCTGTCTACCATGTGCATGCTTTGGTGCTGGTGGAGGCCAGAAGGGTCAAAGCCTCTAAGACTGGAGTTATAGCTGGTGTGAGCTGCTGTGTGGGTGCTGGGAATTGAACCCAGATCCTTTGGAGGAACAGCCAGTGCCCTTAACCACTGAGCCATCTCTCTAGTCCTCAGGTCCCCCTTTGATCTATGAGGTAGTCTCTGCATGGCTCTTAGCCAGATGGGGATGTGTTTCCTGCCTCAGGTGAAGGACTTAAATGGCAGAAAGTCCTTTTCTGGAGCTTTTGGTCTTCTGGGGGTGGGGTGGGGGGGTCTTTGTTCCCTGGCTGCTCCTGCCTTGGACTGTTTCCACCATGGTCCCGAGGAAGTCTCCACCGCCTGCACTCTTGCGCTGACACGTAACTCTGGCTCTGCCATTCCTAAGCTTTCCAGCTACTGCTGACTCAGACTTGTCCCAAACACTTCAGGTCCTTTACTTTCCTCTGCTTCATCTCTGCTACCTTTGTCCCTCCCAGGTGACAAGCTGTGAATGAAAGCAACCCAAACTGCCCTTTGCTCTGTCACTTGAGGGTGTCAAAGGTCAAACCTAGACAACCCATAGCTCTTAGTTTCGTTTAGATTCTATCTGCAGGCAAGGACTTGCCAAATTAAACATCATGTTCTTTGTTTTGTTTTTTGTTTTTGTTTTTTCGAGACAGGGTTTCTCTGTATAGCTCTGGCTGTCCTGAACTCACTCTGTAGACCAGGTTGACCTCGAACTCAGAAATCCGCCTGCCTCTGCCTCCCAAGTGCTGGGATTAAAGGCATGTGCCACCACCACCCAGCAAACATCATGTTCTGTAGGCAGAAAAAGAATGGGGGCTTGGGGGCTGGTGAGATGGCTCAGCGGTTAAGAGCACTGACTGCTCATCTGAAGATCCTGAGTTCAAATCCCAGCAACCACATGGTGGCTCACAACCATCTGTAATGAGATCTGATGCCCTCTTCTGGTGTGTCTGAAGACAGCTACTGTGTACTTAGATATAATAATAAATAAATCTTAAAAAAAAAAAAAGAAAAAAGAATGGGGACTTGGGAAGTAAAGAGTGGCTGTAACATCAGTTATGTCCCTGTAGAGAGAGAAGTCAGCCATAGAAAGAGGAAAATAGCCACTTCCTTGACTGACATCATACCAGAGGAGAGGGGATTCTCCTGCTGTCTGTTGTGGCCTGGAGCTAGGTGTGCTTCTTGCCTTTAATCCTTAAACTGGAGGCCAAGGCACAAGGATTAGGAATTTAATGCTTAGTAGTGAATTGGAAACCAGCCTGGGTTTACATGAGAGTCCAGTGGGGGGCGGGGGCAGGAAAGGGGGGCTGCTGGGACATCTGGTGCCAGTTCCTGTCAGCCTGATGATATATGGAGCATAAAAACCACAACCAGAAGCAACATGGGGAGGAAAGAGTTTCTTTTAGTTGAAAACCCTCAGGTCACAAAGTGGAGGAGAGTCAGGGAAGAAAGTGAAGGCAGAAAGTGAAGCAGGGGCCATGCGTTTATCGGATTGCACTACAATTTGCTTTCTTTTCTACCAGCCCCCAACCCTGCCCCACCCCGGAGAGGGAGAAACGCCACCGGGAACAATAAGCTAAGCGGGATCTTACTCCAGCCAGACAGATATGAAAGCGAGAGAGCACACTGAGAACAAAGGCTCCTAGGGACAAACCGCCACCACCACCACCAACAACAAACAAAACCCCAAATGGCCAGCAGGGTAAGCGGACCTTGCTGTACAAGCATGAAGAAAATTGCACTGGCTCCGGCCAGCAAAACTTGGAGGCTTAAAGAAAAAAAAAAAAGGAAGAAAGAAAGAAAAAAAACTTAAAAAACCAAAAAGGGCTAACTGTCCACCGAGTCCTTTTTATACCCTCTCCAAATATCTCATATCCTCCCACAGGTCTTGTCTCAGTCAAACACCACAAGAGACTGTCCATCTTAGTCAATACCACGTGAGTCTGTATTACCTGACAGATCCAGAAACTTCTACTTCGATGGCACATGGCCTTGCATCCCAGTACTTGGGAGGCAGAGGTAGGTGGATTCCGTAAGTTCGAGGCCAGCCTGGTCTAGGTAGTGTGTTACAGGTCAGTAAGGAATACTTAGGAGAGACCCAAAGAGATCCAAAAGAAATGCAGGATGAATGGCTGTCTGTGGTGCCTGTTACCAAAATTTGTGCTGTTCTCCAGGTCCTCTCAGATTCCCAAGTGCCTGTTACAGAGCCCATGCTGGTATCCTGGCCCTTCTCAGCTCCTCGCACCCTCTTCCCTACTCTGAATTTCTTCAGCTCATGGGCTCCCCTCCTCCAGCTCCTCACTTCCTTATTATGAGGTATCATTACCCTACTATTTATTAGGTGCTCTAGCGCCCCCCCCTTTTTTTTTTCCTTTGGTTTTTTGAGACAAGGTTTCTCTGTGTAACCCCAGCTGTCCTGGAATTCACTCTGTAGACCAGGCTGGCCTCGAACTCAGAAATCCGCCTGCCTCTGCCTCCCAAATGCTGGGATTAAAGGCATGAGCCACCACGCCCGGCTGCGGCCCCTCTCTCTTATTCCTCTCTCTCTCCCCGCCCCTCTCTCTCTCTGTCTAAAAAATACCTCTGGCTGTATTGTCCTTCATACCTATAATAAAAGCATTCCACCTTCAGCCACACCTTGGAATGGTCAAGGAATTTATATTTATACAAAAAAAAAAAGTGGGGAGCTGGGTTTTGTTTGTTCTGTTGTGAAACAGGTTCTCTTGTCAAATCGTGTCTTTGAAAAGAATTACAGCTCCATAGCAACACAAGTGAAAGAATTCTTCAGCTTAGGTAGTCTTCTTCTCCTTGCTGGCAGGGACACCAGAGAGGCAGGGCTGGCCCAGCCAAACGCTGAGGCCACAGGCTTCAAGGAGAGAGCATCCAGAAGAAAGAGCACCGTTCTTACCAAGAAAGAATGGTGGAGGCTGGCGGGGTGACTTACAAAAGAGCACCCAAATCACTTCTGTAACAGGCTCTCATGCCTTTGTGGGCCCCAGGAACCTAAGCACATAAGGGTTCCATGATGGAGGTACCATTCAGGCCATAAAACTTAGCACTTAGCACCAACTGCCAAAACAAAACCAAAGACCTAATCCATCGAAGTCCATAGCTCTGGGAAAGTCTCTACATGGCCTAACTTTGCTTTTTTGGCTTCTGTAGTTCCACTTCTGTTCTTCCTAACTGAATTATGTCAACTCAGGATATAGTTTTTAATGCTTAGAAGCTCACCCTGATAAAGGCTCAAGGTGACACTGGGATCTGGGACATACAGTGTAGTTGCCTGCTGGCAAGTAAGACTCTTTATTGACTTAAACTCATGTTGGAATAGTTTTCTCTGGTAGTACCCCACAGCAATGTTTAGGAGGTCATGCAGACCTTCTATAGCCTGCAAAACCTCTTAAGGCCTGAAGGTGGCTCTCCTGACGCAGAATCCAGACCAGCTTCCACCAGGCAGAGGCAGCTGGTGGCATGCCAGGGTCTACATTTGGAGAACACAGACATGCTATGGGTATGATTGTGGGAAAGAGAAAACGGCTAATGGCCCAGTAAGTATCCTAGGAGGACATGGTGTGAGCTAATCAGGAAGAGAAAGGAGGGGCAGACCTGGAACTTCTGTGTTATAGGAATCACCTCTGTGCTCTAGTGGTTGTCTCTGTGCTGTACGGGTCACCTCTGAGCTGTAGGGATCACCTCTGGGCTGTAGAGGTCACTCCCGAGCTGTACGGGGTTACCCCCAAGCTGTAAGGGCCACCCCCATCCTGTAGGGGTCACCCCTGTACTGTTGGGGTCACCCCTGAGCCGTAGGGGTCACCCCCTTGATGTAGGGGTCACCCCATGATGTTGGGGTCAGCCCCGAGCTGTAGAGGCCACCCACGTGCTGTAGGGGTCACCCCTATTATGTTGGGGTCACCCCATGCTGTAGGGGTCACCCCTGTGATATAGGAGTCATCCCCGTGCTGTAGGGGTCACCCCCATGATATAGGGGTCACCCCTGTGATGTGGGGGTCACCCCCTGTGATATAGGAGTCAACTCTGTGCTGTTAGGGGTCACCCCCATGCTGTAGGGGTGGCCTCCTCTAGAGATGGGGAAAGGTCCACTTTCGGGTCAGTGCAGCACCCAAACCTTCCTGATCTTTCCTTTCATCTGTAGTTAAGAGAAGCTGGGGAGGGGAGTGGGGCAGGGAGGCTGCAGGAAGAGCAAAGGAAGCCCACAGGCTCACCTCTAGCTGCCCTAGCTTGGGAACAATTTTTCTTGTGTAATATCCTTTCCTGAAGACCACAGCTTTCTTCTACCTCATTTGTTTTTCATTCCTTCTGTCAAATTCTAGTGTGGTGAAGGAAATTCTTAAAAACTGACAAGGTAGTGGCTGCCTTGGAGAAAGTGAACAGAAACGCCCTGCTCCAAGGAAACTATTCTGTGATACTGCCACAGGTTGACTACAAGGATCTGGATGTGGTCTGAGAGGAAGAAGATATACTTAACTCCACAGAAAGTTCTGGAATGCTCTGCTGGTCTCAGTAAGACGTGTAATTGGGCAGCGGCAAAAGGCACAGAGCTGTGCTGGATGTGGTGGTGAATGCCTTTAACTCCAGAGGTGGGTGAATCTCTGTGAATTCTACAAAATGAGTTCTAGGACAGCCAGGGATACATGATCATTGTCTCAAAAAACAAACCAACAGGCACAACAAGGGCTGAGAGATGGCTCAGAGGGTATAAACATGCTGGGCCATCAGCAGGCTGGCCTGACCTCAGTTCCTAGTACCCAGGTGGTAGAAAGAGAGAATCCACTCACAAAATTTGTCCTCTGACCTCAATCACCCCTCCCTCCCATCCACATGCACAATAATTAATTAAGTAGTTAATTAATGAATGTTAAAAATAAATAAGGAGAGAGAGCTCAATAGTT
Organism: Mastomys coucha; assembly: GCF_008632895.1. Lineage (NCBI taxonomy): Eukaryota > Metazoa > Chordata > Mammalia > Rodentia > Muridae > Mastomys > Mastomys coucha. The sequence goes on along the minus strand of NW_022196911.1, from coordinate 117,080,173 downwards.
AAGATCATGAGCTGTTCTTGGGTAGGACCTAAATTCAATTCCCAATACCCAACATTAGGCAGCTTACAAGTACCTGTAATTCCAGCTCCAGGCAATCAGCTGCCTCTGAGGGCACCTGTACTCATGTGCACACACTCACACACACACACACACACACACAAAGCTTAAAAATTAAATAATAATTGCCACGCACACTTTGCGTGACGGCGTTATTTGAGGCGTAAACTTCAAGGAAAGTCAGTCTCCTGCCTCCGCATTGTCGCCTGGCACCCCAAACT
>NW_022196911.1:117032097-117079315 GCF_008632895.1 Mastomys coucha | reverse complement strand
ATCCCGTGCACACCTGGCCAGAACCCCTCGTCCCGCGGAACAAGGGACCCCGTAAGAAATCCTGGTCCTCGGCAATAATAACCTTAAAACCTCAACTGTGGAGATTACTCAGCAGTTGTTGCTAAAAGTCTTTCTTCAGGGAGCAACCTACATGAGCAATGTCTACTCAACAACAACCAGGGCGACTGCCAAAGTTCGGTCTGAGGATCCAATGAGTTTATTGGGCTATTTGCAGTGCATAGGTGAGGGGTTCTTTGTGGGGGTGTGGGTGCTTCTCCCTCTCCACAGGCCACCCAGCAGGAACAAGGGATCCCTCAGAGCTGCACTGACAAAGCCCTGCTCCCTGAGGCCTCTGGGAACTCAGGTGTCATGGCTTACAACAGATGTTGGGAGTTGGTTACTCAGACGAGGGTCACATGACCTTCTCTGACTCTCTTTGGTGTAAATGCTCAGTAAGTCTAGCGGGTATCTTTTTGTAAACTGGGGGCACAGCTGAATTCCCCAAGAATTCAGGTATCTTTTTGTAAACTGGGGGCACAGCTGAATTCCCCAAGAATTCAGTTGTTTGGCTTGGAGGACAGTCACTCACCACAGCTAGTAATACACACTACTCCTGCAATGGACTCCTGCTTCAGGAAAAGCAATGCCCTCATCTTGCTGCTCTGCAGGGACTGTATATGTGTGTGGGCACAAACAAAGACATACACATAAATAAAAACAATTAAAAATTGTATTGGCTTTTTGAGACAGGGTTTCTCTGTGTAGCCCTGGCTGTCCTGGAACTTATCTGTAGACTGACCAGGCCTTGAACTCAGAGATCCACCTGCCCCTGCCTCCTGAGTGCTGAGATTAAAGGCATATGTCACCCCATATCTGGTGGAAAATACATTAAAAATTAAAAACACTTTATATTTGTGGGTGGTTTGCTGGTATGTCTATGTCTACCACATTGACACAATGTGTGCCTGGTACACATTGAAACCTTTTTGATAACACTGTTATCAAAAAGTGTTGGTACATGCCTGTAATTCCAGCTCATGGGAGGCTGAGGCAAGTGGATTTGTAATTCAAGGCTCCTGTGGGCTACACAGAGACTATGCTGGTAAATTTTATGTCAATTTGACACAGGCTAGAGTCAATCTGAAAGGAGGAAACCCCAGTTGAGAAAATGCCTCTATAAGGTTGGGTTGTAGGGCATTTTTTTTTTTAAAGATTTATTTATTATATGTAAGTACACTGTAGCTGTCTTCAGACACACCAGAAGAGGGCATCAGATCTCATTACGGGTGGTTGTGAGCCACCATGTGGTTGCTGGGATTTGAACTCATGACCTTCCGAAGAACAGTAGGTGCTCTTCCCCACTGAGCCATCTCACCAGCCCCTGTAGGGCATTTCTTAATTAGTTGATTGATGTGGGAATGTCCAGCCCTTTGTGGGTGGAGACATCTCTGGGTTGGCTTGGGTATAGTCTTGGGTTCTATAAGAAAGCAGGTTGAGCTGGGCAGTGGTGGCACACGCCTTTGATCCCAGCACTTGGGAGGCAGAGGCAGGTGGATTTCTGAGTTTGAGGTCAGCCTGGTCTACAGAGTGAGTTCCAGGACAGCCAGGGCTACACAGGGAAACCCTGTCTCGAAAAAAACAAAACAAAACATAAACAAAAAAAGCAAAATAAATAAAATGGATAATAAATTAAAGCAGGCTGGAGTACAGCTTAGTGGTAGACTTGGGCTTACACTGCATAAGGCTATAGGTTCTACCCTCAGCACCAGAAAACACACAACCCAGACAGCAAGTGAGCAAAGGACACGGAGAGAAAGACAGAGGCAGACACTGCTCTACGACCTGACCCAAGAAGCAACGTATTGTAGCAGCAATTACTCAGTGACCAGAACCAGTCATTAACTTTAGCTTCCTTGTTTCCATTTCCAACTCTAGACCAATCAGAAGCAAGAGTGACCGGATCACTGGTACACGGGGCGGCCTCCTGTCTCCTCCAACAGACTAGGACCTTCTGTTTCTTCCTTTGTCTCTATCAAAGCCAAGGCATATCCAGCCACTCCTGCATCAGCTCAAGATGGGACAGCCTCTGCTGCTACACAGGACAGCTTTTCACCTGCTTCCACTGGTGGTATACACACACCATATATATAGTGTGTGTGTGTGTATACTGTGTACCTGAGGAGACCACAAGCTATGTACCAGATCTCCTGGAACTAGAGGCACAGGCAGTTGTTAGTACACTGAAATGGGTACTAGGAACTGAACTTGGATCTCCTCAACCAATGAGCCATTTCTCCAGCTCTCTGACACCTGGCCTGTGGGGCTGTCTCTTGGCTAGTTGATCAGTGTGGATGGTGTGAGGTAAGCACAGAACTTCATCCCTAAGCACATGAGCAACTCTCACAGTGGCATTTACTGAAAAGATAATTTGTGCCGGGCGGTGGTGACGCACACCTTTAATCCCAGCACTTGGGAGGCACAGGCAGGCAGATTTCTGAGTTCAAAGCCCCCCTGGTCTACAGGGTGAGTTCAAGGTCAGCCAGGGCTATACAGAAAAACCCTGTCTTGAAAAAAAAAAAAAAAAAAGGAAAAGAAAATGTGTGTACACATGCCCACCAATGTCGGCATTTTCCTCTCTCCATTGTGAGACAGTACCTCTCACCAGACCTACTTGGATCTTGCCAATTGCCAATTTGACTAGATTGGTTGCTGGAGCCTGCCCTTGCCCCCAGCATCCACCCAGAGATCCAAACTTAGTTTTTGTTCACACAGCAAGCTCAAAAAAAAAAAATTTTTTTTTTTCTCTTCTTTGTACACGTCCTGGCACCTCTGCTGGCAGTAAAAAGTCACTTTTCACCTTTTGGTCAACTATAAAGTCATCCTTCAGGAAAATAAAGATCTAAGATTAACAGAAAAGTTCTGACAGCTCAGGCCTTGGAGCTGTGCCTAGGGTCCAAGTGGAAACTGGTTTTTAGCCTTGGGGCCTACAACCCAACAATGGGAGTGAAGGCTAGCCCACTGCTCTCCTCTCCTTGTGAAGAGTAAGGGCCTTTCTCTGCCTGTCTTCTGACCTGCCCTAGTTGTTTCCCCTTCCTTCAGTAGCTCTCTATGCAGGGGAACAGGAAGCTTTTCTAGCTGCCCTCTCCTAAGCCAAGGTGCTTACTTTAAGCTTATGCACCTTGCCCTGCAGGGCCTGTTGCCAGGCCTGACCCCACCAAACCAGACTGGGTACTTTCACGCCTCCAGGGAGACTTTGCTGGGTAGGGCTGACCGAGGCTGCCTGGGAGGATAGTGAGGTGTATCCGCTTTCCCAGTAGCGCTGTGCCACAGATAAGACCTGTTCTGGGGTCCAAACCAAAGCTGCTCTGTGAAAAGCTTGGCCAGCCAGAGGTTTCTGGTTTAGGAGCAAGTTTCTGGAAGTTGGCTGGGATCTGGAGAAATTGCTCTTCTGGGGAGCCGTAGGGGTGGACTCCTACCCTATAATGGCCCGCTCACCTGTCTCCCACTGTACTACTCAGCCAGAATGCCTACCCAAGACATAGTGTGTGCAGATCTGGGCTTGTGGCCAACAGGTGGGACAGCAGTCTAATTTTTTCCACTGGCTTTAGGGTTAGACATTATGGCTCCCCCCACCTGCTCCCTTAGAGAGGATCTCACTCAGTACCCAAGGCTGGTCTTAGATACATGATGATCTGTGTGGGGATTGCAGGCATGAATCACCAGAGAACAAACTTCTGTTTTCTTGAGACAATGTTTGCGTGCAAGGCTAGTCCACTGAAGCACCATACAATGTAGCCCTGGCTAGGCTAGAACTTGCTATCTAGACAAGGACCCAGTTCACACTTGTCCTCTTAGTAATGGGAAGGCTGAGGCAGACTATCACATAGGAGACCAGGTAGGCTGCAGCCCCTTCTGTGAGGTATGCAGGAGAGGCTGGGCATGGCCACACAGTGCATGTTTGCCAAGAGCCTGGGGTTCAACCTGACACTCCACAGACTAAAATCCACGTGGTCTAGTTATTAGGTATTCTGGAGAGTGGTATGCATCATTAGACTTCCTTGCATTACACTTTCCACATGTAACAAGTTACACTCTAGTTTTGGCAAACTCGGCATCTTCAGAAATGTCCACAGAACTGTTTATACCTATGACAACAGTACCTGGGCTGTGGCTCCCGAAGTTAAGTGCACATCAGTTGTGTTCAGAGCTGAGGTCCTGTGTCTGCTTGCATACTTGGATAATACTCTTAGGACCAGCCTAAGGCAGTACAACTGCCATACCCTGGGCATCTCAGTCTGTCTGCATTCACCAGAGACCCCAGGGTATCCTTAGCCCTCCCACGCTTGCTGGCCAGCCCCAGTGACCAACTGCATGGGACAGGCTCTAGAGAGGCCTGCTACTGTTGGCATTGCCCCTTCCTTCTGCCCACGGATGTTTAAGAATTCTTCCCATAGGCTCTGCCCTGTAAGGTGTCCTTAGAGGTGAATGAGCTCAAAAAACTGCCAGCCCCCAAGTGAGTGAGTGTGCAGGGAAGACAAGAGAGCCTCCCAGGCCACTTGGTTTATTAGATCCTGAAGAGAGGTGCAGGCAGTGCCCCTGGGCCCGCTGCCACCTCCTGGGTGAGGGCCTGGTGCTGAGAGGACTGTGGGAGGCAAGTGGGCACAGGGCCCAACCTCATGTTGATACACACAACCCCATTCGAGGGAAAACAGGCTGCTTTGAAGCCTGAGAGATGGTGAGGGATGACCCCTGCCATATAGGAAGCCAGGTCCTGGGTGGGCACATACGATGAATCCCTCATCACCCCAGCTATGCCACTATGTCCCCCTGGCCCTGGGAGAGTGAGGCAAGGGAGGGCACAGATGTATGAGGGGACATAGCCAGTTCCTGGTGATGGCAGTTGCTGCTGAGCAGGTGGCTCAGCAAACCTGACCATTAAAGCAGCCAATGCTGCATACGGGAGGTGCACACGGGAACCCCAGGCACTGTCCACTGGACTCCAGCGTACCCAGGGACAAGGTAGGAGCCTGGACTGAAAGCAGCTCAGACTGTGATATTAGGGACAGAAGAGTAAAAGCCACATCGGCCACTGTCATGACATTTGCTGGTGATCTGCGCTGCCTGCCTGTTCCCTCTCCTGAAGGGGACTACCTTCCAGAACACGGCACAGTGGTCCCTCTTGTGACAAAAGTGCTTGTGTGCGTGCTCTAGTCATTTGGTAAGCAGAAGCTGCCATAGGCTGTACCCTGCCACACTACCCAAGTTCTAGGTGGAAGCTGCTCAGTGTACAGAGGGCCAGTGGGAGCAGGAAGCGAACTCAGCTTTGCCGGGCTTGCCAGGCAGGGTAGGGTAGCAGCCAGGGAGGTGGGGACAGTGACACCAGCTGGGCCAGAGTTCTTCTGAGTGAATCATGGGGTGGGAAGACAGGGCGACCCAATGAGGAGAGCCTGAGAGCTAGTAGGGCAGAGGTGCCACTTGGGGCCAAGGCAGGGTTAGAAGGCATAGCCGGCAGCCCAAGGCTGGGAAGAACAGGACCCTGCAAAGGCCCAGGCCAAGGAGGAGGCGAGCCCATTCCCTTCCCACTCTTCCAAGGAGCTCAGCACAGTGACTGTGCATGGCCCAGGTGTCCCTGGAGATGTCAGGTTGGCACTTTGATGCCAAAGTGCTTCCGTAGCTGCTCCAGAAACATGAAAGTGAGCACGGTGTGGGGGACGAGACGGATGCCCGCAGGAACGAGACCCTGAGTAGAGACACCAGAGGGAGAGACGTCAGGTCCAGGGAGACTCCGCCCAGCTGCTCCCCCATTGCTCACCATCCCCACTGCCCCAGCACACCTTGAAAAAGGCCAGTGGTCCAAGCTTTGCTGTCTCCACAGCACAGTGGAAAACTCCCTGCAAGAAACAGTAAAGGCTGCAGGAGGCTTATCACCCTCCAGGCACAGGAGGGCTTGGCGGCTCTAAGCTTCCCAGGGACAAGGTAGGAGCCCGGACTGAAAGCAGCTCAGATTGTGGTATCAGGGACAGAAGAGTAAAAGCCGCATCGGCCAAGTTGATAAGACTGCTGAGATAGCCAACTCGATTGACTCTCAAGACACTGGCCAGACTCTACTGACAGTGTGAACGGCTTCCTCTATAAAGGCCAAGGCCTTGGAAAAGTACAGCCCCACCCCCAGGCAAGTGTTACCCAGAGTTGAGCAAGTGAAAGGAGCAGGGACAACGGCCTTGTCTCTGAGCTCCCATGCCCCAGTGGGAAGCATACCCATCCCCAGGATAAGAAAAAACACAGGGCTGAGAACGAGGAGGCTCCCAAACATGGCGGCAGACGGCAGAAAGCCCTCCCAGTCCTGGAGCCCACAGCCCAGTCTTCACCTGATACTCGCCCTTGGAGTTCATCAAGCGGGTCTTCAACACGTCCAGGGGCTGGCACAGAAATGTGGCACATCCGCCCTGGGGAGGCAATCTGTCAGTGGGCCTCTGGGTACTCACAAGCCTTGCTGCTTGCCTACCCACAGGCCACCTTAGAAGAGCCCTTCTCTCCATTCCTAAGTGTCCAAGAAAGGGGACACCGGAATTATCTTGGCCTGGGCTAACTTGTGAACTTGATTCACAAGATGTGGGAACAGATGTGGCCTAAGAGAGGCTGCATCAGGCTCAACCCATGGACTCCTTAAATCATGCTCCACCCGGGTCCCCACACCCCCTGCGGGGCACTTACGGCAATGAAACTGGAGACAAAGTGGGTGAAAATGTTGTCACTCAGGTACCCAGTGCTGAGGACCAGCTGCTTGGCCTGGTCATAGCAGGATAGCTGCATATAGGAATGGGGACAGTTACTGTCAAACTTCCCAAACCAGGGTACATGACAACATTTGACAGTGAGCAAGCACCTGCTGTCACCTGCATCACCACACCTGGACATGCAGGTGAGGATCTGCCTTAAACTCAGACACAGGCTGCCGCTGAACCCACCTGGGCCCACCCTCTCCCAGGACAGCACGAATCTCCCCAAGGTTCCTCGTGCTCAGTGCTATGCTGTAATCCCTGTAGAGGATAGAGGTCTTGTCCATAAGCCCCATTTTACACAGTACCCCTACCTGGCCCACAGTGACGAGGGCCCCACGACTGGACGCCATGGTTGCTCCAGAGAAGAGCTTCTTCAGGCCTTCTGCAGGAGGAAGTGACAGGTGACATCAGGCCACCCCAACATTGCACCTCACTACCCACCCTGCCTGTTTCCATAGGCTGCTTTTCCACCCCAAGCCCACCAGCTCATATACGGAAATATATACCCAAATTCATACATATTTACAATTATGTAAAGTCCCTCTCCCCCTCACCTTCGCGGGCTACACGGTACAGACCATCCAGGGCATGAGAGTAGCTGTTGGTGACAAAGACAGACCAGTGAGGCTCACCACATCCCTCTGTTCTGCAGCGCGTGTCTTAGACCCCAGGAAAAGCCACATCCCCACTGTGGGCTGCATAACTCTTGCAACAGCATTGTACTCAATGGGGTACCTCAGAGTAAGAGTTCAAGGCCAGCCTGTGCTACAGAATGAGGTTATCCCAAAATTAAATAAAGATAAGAAACTAGAAAGTGAGGAAAGAAAAGGAGAGAGAGAGAGAGAGAGAGAATCCAGCCACATTTTGTGGAGGACAAACTGGGAAGATAATAGTTCAAGGACAGCCTGAACAAAAGGGGAGACAACACTAGAAACAGCCTGGATCCCCACAGGTAAAGGAAAAAGTGAGATAGCTCAGACTGTGAGAAGAAGGGACGCTAGACGCTGCCAGGAAGGGCAAGGAGCTGCTGCAGAAGATGCTGATCTGGAAGCCTCATGTGCCTGGGGCTAGCCTGGAGTGGAAAAGGAAGGCCTTCCCACCTCAGGCCTCCTGGCTGCCAGCCCTTCTCTCACGGGCTTTGAGGCTTGGCTGCTCCTGCATTCAAAGATACCTGACAAGGGCTATCCTCAGCTACAAAGAGGCCCAGCCCTATGTGCTAATCCTGGTGTCAGCAGTGCAGGCAGGTGTGGGGCTAACGGTTTAGTGAGATTCTTCCCACAGGAAAGAACATAAAGGTCTTAGGGGGCCAGGAGGCAGCTCCTAGTGCCCCATACGACTCATGAGCAAGCCGGGGAGACCTGGTTATGTGGCAGCAGACCTGTGCGGGGTCCTCTCTGGCCTGGCCTCTGGTCTCTATCCCCCACCTGGTCAAAGCTCACCCCTACTCACTTTCGTCGCTGGCTCAGGGGCAGCTTCATGTCGTTCTGCATTCTGAAACAGTAGGAGAGGCAGGGATGAGTGGTGGGTTGGATAGACATTAGCTCCCAGGCCCCTGGTTAGCTCACTGCCTGGAGTCAACAGTGCTGGACTGCCTGCCCAAGTTCAGAGAAGGATCATGGGACTTAGCCTAAACCAGGCTTCGCTTCTGAGTGCTTGCCCTGGGCTGAGTGTACTGCAGAGTCTAGGAGCAATTTGGGCAAATGCTCGCCTGCTTGGGAATGGGAAAGCCCTTGACCTTGGGGGAGGAAGGGGCACACAAACCTGACATTGACCAAATCTGCTGGGGTCCCCACGTAGCCTCCAGTTAACCCTGTAGTGATATAATGATCAGGACATGAGGGTTCCTGAGCCCTGGGCCTCCACCCGGCCCTTACCCTGCTTGCCCAGTGCTCACCACTGATGCCACCCAGCAACACCTTGCTGTAGAAGGGGAGAGGCCCCTTGGAGTCCTTGGTCATGTAGTCCCGCATGGTCTCGTAGATAGCGAACCGAGTCAGAGAGTAGGTCATCTGCAGAGGGGGCGTGGCTCAGAGGATGGGGCATTCGACCCAGTGTCCTTCTAAAGCCACTGAGCTTGCAAGCGGCCAAGCCAATTCACAAACCCAGAGGAGCTGTTCCCAGCCTCAGTTTCCCCTTCAGAGACTGGAAGGCAGGCCCCTGCCGCACACCCACCCAGTGTCTCATCAGTAATAAGTCTGAAGGAGGAAGAAGTAGCTGAAGCTCCCTAAGGCTCCTTCCTAGGACCGAACCCCAGAGCCAGCACTGAGAAGCCGGTTCTGAGACCTAGGAAGCTGACGTCAACACAACTGGAGAGGAAGAAAGAACTTTTCATTCCAGGCACCCCGTCAGAGAACCAAGCTGTATGCACGCACCTGCCTGCATATCGAGGCACTCAGGCCGTTGTAGAGTGCTAGGAAGCCATCAGTTCGCACCACCTGCAGTGCCATTCCAGTCATGCGCAGCTTCACTTCCTGTTGGGTCTGCAGATGCACCTGTGCATAGGCAGGGAGGGTGTGTTATGTCCATGCAGAGCAGAGCTCTGACCTAGCCACACGTCGGTAGAAACAAGGTTGCGATGAGCCTGACTCAGTACAAGCTCTGCTGAGGTAACTACCAGGATCAATTATTTCCAGGTCTGTAACCTGTGGACTCTGTGCTGTCAGTATCCCTACCTAGGGGGAGGAAACCAAGGCAGGGCAGTAGAGAGATTCCAAAGGGCCTAAGGCTGGTGGGGTGTGCCTAGTCCCAGGCCTGTAAATGTTCCCTCTTAGACAGTAATGACATTTCTGGCCCTCAAGGCCTTGCCTCACACAGACAGGAGTGATCCTGTCCCGGTAGCCTGAGGTCAGGCTCGGGATCTCTGGCCTTGACCATTCTTGTATCAGCCCTGGTACTGATTCCCAGGAAGCCTGTCCACAGCCAAATGTGGCCCCACAAGCACGCTCACACTCATGCAAAAAAGGTGACAGGGAAAGAGCTAAGATGGTGAGGACAGAGGGGGCCTGGTGCTCAGCCACAGGGGTGTCATCCTCCAGTTTTATGCAGACTGAGAGGGACAGAGGGTTAAGGCTCACACAAGGGACAGTGGCTATGGGGCTAACAGCTCCTGTGCATGTGAGGACCAGGCAAAGTGGACACACCAAGCAAATTCAAAGCACGGTTTCCAAGTTGACAAAGTAGCTCAAGTACACGACTGAGGCAGGAGGATCATAAGCTTGAGGTTAGCGTGAGGTGCAGTAAGATCCTGTCTTACTAAAATAAAATCTAAACAAGTTTCAAATGGTCTCTGTGACCAGTCATCACTGGGACACCCTGACTGTGGACTCCTGTGGCTGAGCACTGCCCACTGTCGACTGGCCAGGGTCCAACAGTGGTCAAGCATACACAGCAGCCTTTCTTGTTCCTCCGGGTGGGGGTGGGGCTGAGAAGCAGTTAAACCCGGAGGGAACTTGGACAATGAACAGCCACCTGGGACTTTTATGTCATAGTCTGTCAACACTCAGAAGGACTGTCTGGGGGCGAGGTGAGTCTCCAGGGCCCATGTTTGGGTTAGCCACCTAGCCTGACCCCCATGCTGGAGAAGGAAGCGCCTCCTAGAACAATCGGTACCTTCTTCTTCCTGTTATAATACCTGCCAGGGCAATGCCCTGGGGCTGGACCTATATACCGACTTCTAGGAAAAGTGAGGTTTCAGTCTCCAGTGTACCCAATGGCTAGCTAGCATTCTTAGTGATTAGAAAAGCTCTCTGGGAGTGATAGTGCACACCTGAAATCCCTGGTCATGGAAGGTAGAGACAGGAGTAAAGCCAGCCTTAGCCGCTGCATAACAGTTCAAGGTAAATAACAAAGAAAGAAAAGCTATTGCCTTTCTTAGAAAATTCAGTCCCCGAAAGGAGACAGAGACCAGCCTAGAAGCTTGGAGCAGTAGAAATTGCCTGAGGCTGGATCACCAGCTCAGACCTCAGGGGCCAATCCAATGTAGGGGTGAGGGAGGTGGCGGCCAGTGTGAATGCTCGGTCCACAGGAACTCGGTAGCAGCCAGAGTTCCTTGGGCAGAGTGGGTGAGTTCTTTGTTCTCTGTGGTAAGACAGAATCAGGAAAAAATTCCCCGAGAATGCCCCTGGGGATCAGGAAGAGAACTGTCTCAGTTTGTCCTATAAGCGTTTATTTTTAAAGAAAAACAAATAACCTCCCCCCAAACCACGTGTCTTATTTGTTTCTTGCGGCCAGACGGCCGATCTAATTGGGCAGAACCCTATGAATGCAGGGTCTCCTAGCTCACTTAGGATGGTGCTGATCCCAATATAGCAACCAAACAAGCGGAAGCTGATGACCCGAGGTCACACCACCACCTAGCCCATTGCCTTCATTTCCACCCCCTAACACCCACAGTAAGTGGTGCTAAGCACCCAGCAGTGGGAGTGCACTGGTGTGCAGCGACCATGCTGGTCTTTGGGTCTCAACACCTGTGCACGCACACAACTTTAACCAGAGTTGTTGAGTGTTTGTGGCCAAGGAATGGCTTAGAGTGGCAGAGTTCACATAAGCACTATAGCGCCGAGCTGAAGCTGGACAGCCATGGGTTATGATTGGGTGGTGGGAGAGACTAGCAGGTAAGCTGAGGAGCAGGATGTCCCCATCCTGCGGACGCCAGCTGCTGAGGGTCCCCGGGGATTTTCCACTGCTGCCTCTGGGGAAGTAAGCGTAGTGGCGCCCGCAGGCCCAAGGCGCAGAGCCGGGCAGCCGGGGCTCAGGCTGGCGTGGGCGTCACCGGCGGTAATTACCGGGTGCGCAGTCAAGCGGCGGCCGCAGTAGGCGCCTTATAGGCGCCAGGCCCTGGACCGTCAGTTCCCAGCGCCTAGGGCTCACGCGCGCGATCGGCCTTGAAACTCAGCCTCACTCACCTTGAGCAGGTCTAGTGGGTGCGTGCAGCAGGCGGCTGCGCAGGAAGCCAGCCCCCCAAAGTACCAGCGAGATACGCGTGCCTCAGCCATGGCCAGAGCAGCAGCGACCTGGCCCGACCCGGGTAAGCACCACGACTCCGGTCCCAGCTGCTTGACGCCCGGTTCAAAGTGCTACCGAGCGCCCGCGCCCGGTACAGCCAATGCGCCCGCGCGGCCCCGGGGGCGGGGCCTATGGACTCCGCCCGCCGCCGGACTCCGGCCTTGGGAGACTCCGCCTCTGGTCTTAAAGAGGCCGCAGAGAGAAGCAGAGATCATTCACTGGAGCCGACCGTGAAACTGAGGGAGCTTGCCCATGGCCACCCCCACTCTCTGAAGGCGCTCTGCCATTCTCAACTTATCAGGAGACTGGTTTCCTGGCAGCACCCTCTAGCCCTAGACTGAACTGGTGCCCTGGTGCTGACTTCGTGTGTTACCCAGGCGAAGGACACGTGCTGCAGCAGTGGACCTCTGTCCCCCATCCCCCTCGAAAGCCCAGCCCCCGCCCAGATGTAGAGGGGGATGGAAACCTTCTTGAGGCCAGCTTGCAAATTAGAGATCAGGGACAAAAGGCCCTTAGTAAAGGGTAGCAGTGCTCCTCCCCCATGCCTACACCCAGAGAGTCCCTGCCAACTGCAACTCAGCCCAAGCCTTGCTGTGGACACAGCCCTAGGCAGCCACCATGGAGAGGGTTCTGGGCTGTGAATTCTTCATGGTTACTGGCTCAGGCTCCTAGGAGGCAGCTCCAATCTGCCTGGTCTCAGAAACCCATGTCTACCTCCCGACAATGGGCAAAGAAACCCACACGTGCTCCTAGTCCGAGGGTGCACGTGCTGGCCAAGGTAAATTCCGAATCCCAAGGCTGCTTCACAGTCAGGCCTCATGAATGAAAAAGACACGTGATCTACAGCTCTGGCTCAATAGCTACCTGATGCAAAAGAGAAAGATAACGTACACTTGGCCAATAGCTCCAGGCCCAGACTGACCCTGCTGAACATCCAATAGGAGTATCTAGCCCTGCCAACCAGTGCCCAACTTTTAGCAGTGGCAGAGGTATAAAGCATGATGTCATAAAGCATGATGTTGCCCAGAACGCTAGGTGGCCTCCCATGCGGAGATGCTTATAGTCACAGTACCAAGGTTGCACAATGCAAGATCTGGCATCCTGCTTGGGGCTATGCTGTCTTGGCATTTCTCCCCATGCCCAAGAGCACCCTACACTGGAAGCCTATAACAAGGGGATGAGGGGTACTTCCCACACTGGATCCATTCCTTCCCTACAGCAGGTACAAGCAACATGCATACCTTGGATGTAGGCAGGTCTCCAGGTGGCAGTATCTGATAACTTAGCTGGGCCACTGTGGGGTGGAAAATGAATGGCTGACTGCTCAGTTGGTATGAGACCACGGGCACCATTTGATCTTGCCCATACAGACTAGCCCTACCCAGAAACCGAGAAGTACTAAACATAAACTGCCAGGCACAGCAAAGAGGTTGTAAGCTAGAGGAAGCATGGTTGGTGTTCAGCAAGACACTGCTTTTGTATATAAATCACTGGAGGTGCCTTCAAAGCTACATGTAAGAACCATGAGCTACAGGACCAATGGTTAGGGCATAGAAGTAGGCCTAATCTTCACACAACACGGAACAAAGCTATGCCCAGTTCTGTCTAGTCTCACCTGGTCCAAATCCAATAGCAGTCTAATCATGTTATCAGAATGGAGGTGACCAGGCTACAGATGTATACTTATGTAGTCAATCCTTCTTTGAGAGAGCTGGAAGCCATTACTGGTCAGATGACCTCAGTCCACGGGAGAGAGCTTACCAGGTAGAGCACAGACAAGCCCCAACTGGAAAATGTAGGCTAGCAGCTAAGGATTTGTTTTACCTTTTTAGACAGGAATTAATATGCATGTAGTTCTCAGATTGGCCTCAAACTGTTGGGAAGGCAAAGCTTAAACACATATAAATGCAGCATTCTAGGGCCCATGTGTCATGTGTAACCGTTTAGAAAGGCTGCGATGGCCAGAAACACCAAGGGGCCTGAGTTAGCCAGGGATGTACCTTAACCACCAAGGTAAGGCCCAAAGATTCTTTTCTTGCTTTGAAGTGCTTGGGAAGGCACTCAGAGCTTACATACACCAGGCAAGTGTTTTACACAACCACGTTCTTAGGGTCTGTAGCTGTTTCAGATCTCTTAAGAGCATGGTCCAGAATCACTGGAGTGAGGTTAACCTAACAGTCTAACAGGTCAGGGTCACCCCCTACCTTTGTACATCTGTCCTCAAGCTCAGAAAACATGGGCCTGGTATCACCCCAGCATTGATTAGACTGGCCTGAGCCGAGGTAGTACTCAGAGCAGACAGGAACTTTTCAGGCCATGGGACAGGTCTAGGATTCTTGAGCTGATTCACCTGTGCAGGTGGTAGCAGGATCTGGCAAGTCATACCTAGGCCTCCTGATAGCCACCTTTGTGGAGACAGCCATGATGTGCTGCTAGACAATCATTAACCAGAACAGTGTGGCCATTAGCAATCCCCAAGGGAGAGTCCAGTAGTTCAGTCAGGGAAAGCGGGAGTTTCCTAGTTATGTAGGTGGAGTGGACTGGCTCATTGCTGGGACTGTCAACCACAAGGCAACATTGCCCTCTCCTGGTCTCTTACAGGAATTGCAAATATTCAGTACCAATAGCCAGAGGATAGTATTGAGCATTTGGGCTTTGGTTGAAGACCAAATGAGAAAACTGTTGCTCTCTAGGTTCTGCTCAGAACATACCCTACACTCTACCTCGGGGTGACCCAATCCAGGCTTGGTCAGGGTCTTCCAAGACCTGCATACACAAGCCTCTTCTGCCACCTTGCCCCATCCCAGTCCACCAGAACTCCTATCTTCAAAGTGTAAGTGTGCTTATCCTCCAATGGACAGCTATCTTGCCTTAGGTATTAAGAGTTAACAGCTGGGGCTGGTGAGCTGGCTCAGCCGTTAAGAGCACTGACTGCTCTTCAGAAGGTCCTGAGTTCAAATCCCAGCAACCACATGGTGGCTCCCAACCATCGTAATGAGATCTGATGCCCTCTTCTAGAATGTCCTAAGACATCTATAGTATACTTATATATACTAAATAAATTAATCTTTAAAAAAAAAAAAAAAAAAGAGTTAAGAGCTCTGCCCCTGCCCACCCCAGCTGGGGCTATGCTGAAC
The DNA here is from genome assembly GCF_008632895.1 of Mastomys coucha. NCBI lineage: Eukaryota > Metazoa > Chordata > Mammalia > Rodentia > Muridae > Mastomys > Mastomys coucha. Next base: position 117,064,392 of record NW_022196911.1, on the reverse strand, counting down.
CCAAGAAGTATTGGTAGGTTGGGCCAGTATTACACTTTGTTACTTTTAAAACTCCAAGTATATGTTGGGCAGTGTTGATACAAAGGAGGCAGAAGCAGGTGGATCTGAGTTCAAAGGCAACCTGGTCTACAAAGCAAGTTCTAGGACAGCCAGGGGTACATCTTAAACAAAGGAACACAACCCCTCCAATTATCTAAATGGAAATTCCCCATCTAAACCTCAAGATAAAACCCCTCCCTTAAACCCAGCTTCATACTGTGCTGTGTGTCTGGGTGGACACAGCCTATTATGGGGTACCAGAAGATAGCCCCCCCCCACCACAACAATGGAACGTGATACTGGCTGCAGACTCCAAGCAAGCCCAACAGGGATGCGCAGCAGGGGTTCAGGACACACATGTCCCTAGGTGGTCCTTTATACTACCAGCCCTGGGCACACACACACCACTCACTGAACACACCCAGCCTGAATAGTATATTTTCTCAGTAGCGGCCAGAGGGTGTGTTCACTTGGTAAGTTCCCAAGGCAATCTTGAGAAGTTCTGCAAAGGTGGTCACTGCCCCACCCCATCACAGTAGGTCCGTCCTGCCCCTCTCTCAGGAGACCTCAGTCACTGGCGTCACTAGCTGTTGCTCCCGACACAGTGCCTGAAGTGAAGCGGGGTGAGCAGGCTTTGCCCGGATCCCAGGGACTGTAGTCCGTAAGTCCTCATAGCTGTGCTTCATTCCAGAACCACAGTGCCACCCACTGCTTCCAGGGCTGCTTTGATCTTCTCAGCCTCAGCTTTGGCGACATTGGCTTTGATTTCCTGGGGCAGGGACTCCACCAACTTCTTGGCCTAAAAGAGACAGTGATCAGAAACATGGCCCTCAGAATCGCCATAAGCATGCCCAGGTGGAAAAGCCACCTTTTCAGCACCACCTAGGGGAGGCTCTGAGGAACAGGGTCCCACCTGGACAAGGTTTATGCCTGGGATGTGATTCTTGATCTCCTTGATCAGCTTCACTTTGTCCACGGGCTTTGCTTCTGTCAGGCGGACGGTGAAGTGTGTCCGTTCTTTCTGTTTGGGGATGTCGTCTTCCTCGGCCGCCTTAGGGTATGGAAACAAAGATAAGGTGAGGAAGGATGGGGTGAGGCTGCCCCACCAGGACCTGCAGGTAAGATCCAAACATAGGCTGGGTGGTGGTGGTGCACGCCTTTAATCCCAGCACTTGGGAGGCAGAGGCAGGCGGATTTCTGAGTTCGAGGCCAGCCTGGTCTACAGAGTGAGTTCCAGGACAGCCAGGGCTACACAGAAAAACCCTGTCTCGAAAACACCAAAAAAAAAAAAAAAAAAAAGATCCAAACATAACCTGAGCATTACCCTGCACAAAACCTGGTAAGGCAGACCATGTCACAGGACCACGCCCCGGAACAAAACAAATCCTGTGCCTTTTACTACACCCCCTACCAGAACCCTGTGTGCTTTTAGAATTTGTGAAACAGAGCCTACTCTGTGTAGCCCTGGATATCCTGGAACTTGCTCTGTAGACCAGGCTGGCCTCAACTCAGATCTGCCTGCTTCTGAATCCAGAGTGCTGGAATTAAAGGTGTGCGCCACCATTACCAGGCTTATTTTACATCTCCTAAAAACTATAATTCACGAAGTGTTTGTCTTCTAAGTTTGAGGATCTGAAGTGGATCCCCATAGCCCAGCACTGACAAGGAGGGCAAGAGGACCCCAAGGGTCCCCTGGCTACCCACTCTAGCCTTATCAACAAGTTCCAGGCCAAGGGAAAGAACATGTCTAAAAATGAGGTAAATGGTGCTTGAACTTGGGAGGCTTCCACGTGAACACACACAAGCATGTACAGGTAACAAGCACCTGGAACTCATGACGCAGGGAGAATAACATGCTTTGCAGATAATACATGGTTCTAGAAACATCAAGGCTATCTCAATCCTCAGCCAGTAGAGCCTACAACAACAAAGACAACAACAACAACAGATAACTTTGTGTGTGTGTCTGGTGGTGGGTGATGTTGAGACAGGATTTCTTTGCATGACAGCCCTAGCTGACCTGGGACTCACTCTGTAGACCAGACCAGGCCGGCCTCACCTGCCTGAGATATTCACCTGCCTCCTGAGTGCTGGGATCTGAAGGCATACACTACCAGGCCTGGCTATAGTGACAACTATTTCAAACCTTATTCTTGCAAGATGACTCACAGTGGACGAGTGGACCTATGGTGCTCCTTAATTGATGCATAGAGACCTTGTGGCCACAGCTTTGAGCCCCACCATCTGGGACACAACTGGATTGGGGCCTGCATCCTGATACTGTTAAGATTTTTTCAAAAGCACTCCAGCTTAGGCAATGAAACCTGGCCTTGCTTTAAAAGTTCAGCCTGGGCTAGAGAGATAGCTCTGAAGCTCAGAATGAATGCTGTTTGTTCAGAGCACCCTGGGTTCAGTTCCCAGCACTCATGTCAGGCTGGTAACAACAGCCTTCAACTACAGTTCGTGGGACCCCACACTCTCTTCTGCCCTCTTTAAGTACCCACATACATGTGGCACACACACAAACTAAGCAGCACTTATGGGACATGGGGTTTCACTGCATTGTCCTGGCAGGCTGAGAAATCAGAGATGGGCCTGCCTCTACCGCCCAAGTGCTGAGGTTAGAAGTGTGTGCTACCTTGCCTGGCACCCCACTCAGATTCTAGACATTGCTTGGAAACCCTCTGTCAGCCAGAGCTCTTTGAGAAATGCCTTGCTTTTTCTTCCTCAACACGGTCAAATTTCATTCAATACTGTCATGTTGTGGGGGCCTTCCTTGAAATCCCAAGCCCCAACCCAATTTAAGCGGCTTCCCTATTCCCTGCCAATCCAAACTGGTACAGTGCAGGGAGGGAGGCAGGCAGGCACTCTCCCACAACATCTCTGTGCCTTCTCTACTTTTAATAGCACTTGAGACTCTGTGCTGTTTGATGTAACGTGTCCTCTCTTCAGATCACGTTTCCCACCAGTGCAGCTCGGAGGGCACGGAAGGAAAGCTTACGACTAAAGGGTGATCCCCAGAACCCACGTGGAAGGGGAGAATGCCTAAAAGCTGACCTTTGACTCCCTGCTCATGTACACCCACGCACATACAGGGAATAACACAAAGATATTGAATGCCTTAGGCAGAAAAGTTCCCAGAGCTGTTGCAGGGGAGCCCGCTAATTACAGCTGCAGACTTAAGCAGGAACAGGAGAAATACGTAAGATGTTGAGGCCAGCAGTTAGCTGGGCACACAGAATTGGGTCTTCCTGTGGTCTAGGCTCACCTCAGAGGCAGGTGCTGAAGCAGGGACGGCACCGGGCACCATACCACCCATTGGCATAAGGCCGACATCCTGGATCTTCAATGTTTTCTGTAGGGCAAAGGAGAGGTCTCAGTGGCTGCTTATCACACCCTAAATGTACTTACTAATGGAGGTACAAGCCTGTTTGGCCCTACCACCTAGGAAAGCACATTTGATAATTTGCCAAACTCCTAAAACACCCAGGAGACAGGAACCGCTGACCCCTGTTTGGTAAAAATACAAACAGAAGGCAGGGTCCTTAGTCCCGGTCTACACCCGTACCTTCAGGAGTTCGTTGAGGTCTGAGATTTCCAGGAGCGTAAGACTGGCAATGTCTTGGACCAGCTGCTGGATCTTGGGGGGATATTCTTTGGGAGCATTATCCAGAGGTGCACCGGCGAGTGCTTCACTCCTTCGGTGGCTGCTGCTCCTCAATTGCCGCGCTGCACAGACGCCGGGCATCTGTTGCCTACCCCATGAAAACAGCCGTTAGACCCGAGAAAACGGGAGACACGGAGATTCGAGGGTACAAGATTCATGTGCTCAGTCCGTCACTACTGAGGCCAGACTCCGAAAGCTGGGGTTAAGAGACCTGAAAAAACTCCCCTACATTTTCCAAGGAAGCTCAGGATCCTACGATTATGTCTGCAATCCTGCCCAGAACGGCAGGCTTCTGGTTGAATGAACTCCATTAGCCTGGTGGGTGCGCAGTGCTGCACCAAGCATTCCAAAGCACTGGGCTCGGGCTATGCTGCCGTCCACAGCGATGGGTCTCAGCAGCGGGAAGCTGGGTACGAAAGGTATCTGCACCCAAGGTCGCCCAGGCCGAGCCGCCCTCTCCACGCCCCGCAGGCTGGGCCGTGGAAAGTGGCGATGCGCCGGTCACCCCTTCCCTCTGAACCTGCTTCCTGCCTGCTGCCTCGGCAACGGTGCTCTAGACCCACCAATATACCTGGCAAGGCGGAGCGCTGCTCCCCCGAGTCCAAGCCGTGGCCCCCACAAGCGGCTAGCCGCCGCCGGCAGCATAGCTCCGCAAGAGGGAAGGTCACACGCGGCTCTAAGCGGAAGCGAAGCTCTATCCGGGAGGAGGCGAGCTGTCCGGGCCGCTCTAGCCATCAGACCTCCAGGCCTCGGAGCCCAGGGCTGCTCTAGCCTGGTTGGCTCCTGATGTGACGCACTAGGCGGTGCGACGCGCAGACGCAGTCTGGGCCCGGAAACAATACTGGGTTGGCGCTTTCTCCACCTGTCCTGTGCTGTACCCCTTTGTCTCTCCAGAAGGATACGTAGTCACCCCTATACCTACGGAATTCGCTGCGTAGCTCCTTGAATTCAGCTCAGTGGTCCAAAAGATTAGCAACCATAAGAGTCCAGTACTCTAAGCCTAAGAGAAGGGCCCGATCCATTGTTCTAGACGCCTGGAATCCTTCCAAGTGGAGAGTTTTTTACTAAGTGGAACAGCCACCTTTGAGTGCATACTAAGGCGCTTGGCCAGGAGGGAAAGGGCAAAATTTGAATGTCCTCACCAGAAGTCAGGATGAACTGTGTTTTCCAGGGTGAGCTATTGAGAGCTAAAACCTTAAGCAATGGTTTGGACCCATTACTTCACTAATGGGTAATCCGAGGACAGTTGGGCTACGAAAGTCTGCGTTTGCACCCTTTCACAAGCGCCTGGTGAATATCCTGCACCAGATGAGTCAATGTGGAGTCCACACCAGGAAGGAGACTTAAAAGTCCAAGGCAGCTGGGCGGTGGTGGCACACACCTTTAATCCTAGCACTTGGGAGGCAGAGGCAGGCGGATTTCTGAGTTCTGAGTCGAGGCCAGCCTGGTCTATGGAGTGAGTTCCAGGACAGCCAGGGCTACACAGAGAAGCCCTGTCTCGAAAAAAAAAAAAAAAAAAAGTCCAAGGCTTCTCAACCAGTACCCGCCAAACTCCACAGACTATTAAAGTGTTAGTATAACACAGCCTGCTGCCCGAACAAACAATCATGAGAGTTTTGAAATATACTTTATTTTCACTGTTCTGCACTGGAGAGATGACATCCAAGGAGTGGGGAAGACAGATGCCTGAAGCTTCGACCCTTGCTGTGCAGGAGCCACACGGTTCTTCTGGGTACCAGGGCCATGCCGGGACACCACACAGTTCATATCAGACTCTCTGGGCCAGTTTAAGCATCCTCACAGCAGTCACCTATGGCAGGCCCCAACATAGCTGGGCACTCTCCAGAGAAGGTCCTACTTGCCCTGCAGAGCCCCAGTCCCCGGGAGGTCAGACAGCATCAGGACCAAAGCAGGGAACCAGTGACAGGAGCCAGACCACTGAGGACAAGTGGGAAGAGGGCCAAGGGTGAAGGCCCACCCCTTGCTCACAGAAGGGACACTACAGGGCAGTAATAGGGGAGGAAATGGCTAGTTAGACATTTAAGTGATTTCTGGTGAACTGTAGTGTTACTCTGGATGGTGAGCGCCAGACTCAAGGTCAGTCAAAGGAGATGAGCTGGGCCTCACTGCCCTGTGCTGGCGGTCCCTGTGTAGGCGCCGGCTGGGCCACAGGGGGCTGCTGCTGGGGAGGGCCGGTGCTGGGTGCCATCTGGAGGAAAGAGCAGATAAGACTCATCACTGCTCATCACAAACACTTTAGCTTAGAACAAACTTCACCTTAGCACAAAGTAGATCAAGTTGTTACCAATACTGCAGTGGCACTTGTGAGCTCTTACACATCTGTCTTATACGCAATATGGATGTATGTATACATACGTGCACCGAATGGCATGTCATCATTCTGTATGCTGAGAAGAGCCCCTGGGTATACCTAGAGCAAGGGACCAAAGGAAGCCCAAGAGTCCAAGGGCAAGTCCAAGGAGATGGCTCACCTGCTGGTACATGGGCTGCTGCCCTGTGATGTAGGGCTGTTGGGCTGGCAGAGATGCATCCTGGCCTGGAAGGGTGGTCATGAGATTCTGTGGGAAGTAAGATGGAGCCCAACACTGAGTAGTCTGTGACCAGACAGAAACAGACCCTCCTGGCTGGAAGAAAGCAAAAGTGAAAGCCAGGGGAGAGGACCTGCTGTGATAGCCCTCTATGCCCCAGTAAAGACTAGCTCTCTTTACCTGCATATTGTATGGCTGGTAGCCCATGGACATTGGCTGGCTTCCCATGTAGCCTATGTTGCTGGTCTGTGGAGGCTGGGAGATAGCTGGGAGGCTCTGTGGGGCCTGAGAAGCCACATTCTATGGAAGGAAGGGGGTGAGGTGAGGGAACAGATGAACAGGCAAGGGCTGGGTGTAGACTCGAGGGGGAGACTTTGCCCACATACCTGGTATCCTGGGGTTGGAGTGGGCTGGTAGGAGGAGTAGGCAGGGCTGGGGGTGGGCCCAGCCTGGGCCTGAGGGGCTGCCTGGGCCCCAGGGGCACCTGTTGGGTACATGTAGGCGCTGACCATGCTGGGATCTGTGTCAACAAAGATAACTGGCTCAGCACAGAAATGACAATAATAGGAAGAGAACACCCTCTCCTAGGTTTCTCCTTTTGTTATGACTTTCAAAACCAAGGATATGTTTCACATCCTCACAAAAGAAAAGCAAAGACAACGTGTGGGGGTGGGGGAGAAGGGATAGGTCCTATGGTGGGGGGGAAGGTAAAAAAAAAAAAATAGAACTAAATTCTTTTTATTTTCACAGTGCTGGGGGCTGAGCCCAGGGTCTTGTACACACTGCATAAGTGCTCTACCTGAGCTATACCCCACCCTTCGAACTGTTTTGAAACAAGTGGTTTCAGATTGACTGAGTTAGGGAGAATTGACACTAGTAATTTCTAAAGTAATTTACTTGGAGTTTCAAAACTCAGACAACAGGAACAAAAACAAACAGTCCTGCCTTACAGTAGCCCAGGCTAGTGCCTTATAGTAGCCCAGGCTAGCACTTCATAAAAGACTATGTATGATAGAAATGAAGAAATACACCAGGGATAATGAAAGCCATCCAAGCTGTCTGAATGAGAAACACTAGGGTGAACCTAGTTTGCATATCAAACATACACACACTACAAGGTCCTCAGTAACCTACACTCAGTAATGACACCCTAAGAACCCAAGCCTTAACTGTCCATTAGGTCTTGAATTGGAGTCCTTCTGCCTCAGCTTCTCAAGTGTTGGGATTGTAGGATGCACACCACCATGTACAATCTGAGATTTTGCCATCTAATGACTATCCATCCCCACAGAGAAGAAGTGGGATCCCAGAGAACCAAAGAATGGACAAAGTAGACAGAGTACCAAGCTGATCTTATCAAAAGGTGACAGGCCAGTCAAGATGACACAAGGGATCGGCACTCATGTGGATTATAATGCATTAAAATCAACAGGGGCAGGGACAGAGATGGCTCAGCAGTTATGACAGCTGGGTTCTCTTGTTCAGGCTCAAGTTCAGATCTCAGTTCCCATGTAAGGTGGCTCAGGCTCCTGTAATTATAGTTCCAAGAGATCCAACCACCTCTTCTGGCCCCTGAAAGCACCTACACTCAAACACATTACTAAAAAAATAAAACTAAGCCAGGTGGTGGTGGCACATGCCTTTAATCCCAGCACTTGGGAGGCAGAGGCAGGCGGATTTCTGAGTTCAAGGCCAGTCTGGTCTACAGAGTGAGTTCCAGGACAGCCGGGGCTACAGAGAAACCCTGTCTCGAAAAACAAAAACAAAAAATAAAATAAAATAAAAATAAAACTTGTCCAGGCATGCTATCCTACACCTTTAATTCCAGCATACAGGAGGCAGAAGCAGGTGGATCTCCATGAGTTTCTGATTAACCAGGGTTACATAGTGAGATCCTGTCTCAGAAAATAAAACAATCCTTAAACAAGAAAGTTCAGGGGGTAGAGAAATATCTCAGTAGTTGCTCTTGTACAGGATGCAGAGTTGAGTCCCAGAACCTATTTGGTGGTTCACAATCATTTGAAACTCCAAGTCTGAAGGCATCCAAAGCCTATTCTGGCCTCTGTGGGCAAAGCCCAGCACACCCGTGGTACACAGATACACAGAAGCAAAGTGTATAAAATAAAATTCCTGGGAGATTGAGGTGCATGCCTTTAATCCCAACACTCAGGAGATAGAGGCAGCAGAATCTCTGAGTTTGAAGACAGGCTGGACTACAGAGTGAGTTCCAGGAAAGAGCTACAGAGAAACCCTGTCTTAAAAAAACTAAAATCAACAGCAGTAAAAGACTGTTTTCCTCTCAACAGTCCACAGCTATAGATGGTAGGGCAGAGGGGGACGACGGCACTAACTGGTAGGAAGAAGATGCAGGAGTCTGTACCAAAACATCTGCAGTCTCCAGGTGCTTTCTAAGTGACACCTGTTGATAATGGAACAGATAAAAAGCTGGCTGAGCCCACCTCAGCCACCCACAGTGATGTGAACAAGAGACACAATAACTAAAGACTAATAACTAAATAACTCTGGGGGCTGGAGAGATGGCTCAGCAGGTAAGAGCACCGACTGCTCTTCTGAAGGTCCTGAGTTCAAATCCTAGCAACCACATGGTGGCTCATAGCCATCTGTAATGAGATCTGATGCCCTCTTCTGGTGTGTCTGAAGACAGTGACAGTGTACTTACATATAATAAATAAACAAACAAACAAATAAATAAATCTTTAAAGATGTAGTCTGTGGCATAAGAAAGTAGAACTACCAGACAAATCAAACTGAGGGCAATTTGCCTACTTTAGGATAATGGTTCAAGCCCACACTATAGGCCCAAAACAGAACAGGAAATATTTAGAAGAGAAAAGGGTGGGCCAGGCTGGCTGACAGTCACAGGAGATTTTCTGAAGCCCAGACCTTTACTGGGACAGGGTTAATAACCTCGTTTTTGCAGTGGCTCCTGTCTGTGAACACAGCCTTATGTGTAAAGGGACTGTACCTGCTCCTCACCCTAAGAGAGAGTAAGGAGGGCATATGTGTGTGTGTGTGTGTGTGTGTGTGTGTGTGTGTGTGAGAGAGAGAGAGAGAGAGAGAGAGAGAGAGAGAGAGAGAGAGAGAACATGTGTTTCCATATGGACAGAAAAAAACAATTCTAGAAAAATAGTCACTTAGAAAATTTGGGAAATTCTTTCTATTATTCTCACTACTATCTCCTGTAATGAGGCGAGGTTACCTGCTGTGGCGCCAGGCATGCTGGGATAGGGGCCAGTGGCTGGGGCTGGCTGGCTCATGTATACACCATGCATCGGAGAGCCCTCCACAGAGCCTGCTGGGCTGAAGGTGGCAGGGAAGCTGGCTGGGCCCGAGGGCTGGTAGAGCACACCTCCAGCTGCAGGCATAGCCTGGAGCTAGAGACAAAAAAGAGCCAACAGTCAGAGGGGCTGTCTTTGGCCTATGATGGGCAAGGCAGGATGGGCAGCACCTGCCTGGGCATAAGGCAAGGGGAAGGCAGGCATCTGGGCGCGCATCTGGACAGTCTGCTTCTGTTGCTCCAGGCGCATCTGCCGTTCCTTCTCCTGTTCCTGCAGGCGCTGGATAGCTAGCTGTCTCTGCACCTCCAGGTACTCCTGAAGCGAGTGAGAGGCAGTGGTCAGGCTAGCCTGGGCATCCCCTACCCACATGCTGGGACAGGTGCCATACCTGCTTCTTCTGTCTCATGATCTCTAGCTTCTGTGCCAGCTGGATCTGACGTTGACGCTCAGCCTCCTCAGCTGCCCTGCGCAGCTTCTCCCTGTGCTCTTCACGCAGGGCACTCAGAGCCCCTCGGGCATCACGTATCTGTGCCAGTTTGTCCTGAAGTCCCTCATAGTACACTGTGTAGAGAACAGGATAGCTCAGACCTCTCGCGTGCAGGCTGAGGAGCTATGTGATGTGGGCCTCTGTTTTCCTTGGGCAGAGCTGCTGGCCCTGGGGCTGGAGACAGAAAGGAGCAGAGCAGGCCCCACCAATGGGACCATCTCCCATGAGCACTCTGGAGGAATTGAGAGGCTCAATGGAGCATGGGTAAAGAGCCCTGGGTGTCCCAGGGTCCCGGGAATCATTAGGGGATCCTTGGAGGGCGGGCACTCGGGCACCTACGCCTGCGCTCATCCAGCTGGTTGAGCAGCTCGAGCAGCTGCGGGTGCATGCTGTTGATGGACTGGAAGAGTGACAGCACAGCTGAGTCGTTGGTGATGCTGCGGCCCCGCATGTGGTTGCTCTTCATGCGGTTCACAAAAGTGCTGACGGCATTCTGCAGAGCCTTGAGGAACTGCTCGTGACTCTCCTCCGACTCCCCATTCTGGTACTGCTGGAGCACAGAGTGGGGAGCTGAGTGCCACAGCAGGATGAATGCTATGCCCGTTAAGCTTAGGAAGCATCCCCTTAAAGGTGCTAGGCTGGTAGATAGGCACCGCCCACTGTGTCCAGAGCCTGGCACAGACACATGACCCAGTCCTTCATGCTTCACACGAGACATGCCTGGTCTGCACACAAAGCACAGAGCAAAGCTCTCATCCACTCATGACTGTGTAGGACTGGCAGACACCTCAGCAGTTGAGGGATGAGGAGGGCCTCCTCTGAGCCGCTGTAGAACACTGGGGTCCACAGAGCAGCTGGAGCCTGGAGACTCCTTACTCTGACACGGCCCCCACAACCAGGATAGGAGGGACAGCTTACCTCACTAAAGGGGCCACTGCAAGGAGTTATGGGCTGAGAGTCTGTCTCTGGAAGAGGAGCCTGGAACAGATCGGAGAATTAGAGGGTTTCTGGCCTACTTTACACCTTGCCCTAGGGAACGACAGTCAAGAGTGCGAAGGAGCCTCTTACCTCGACCATGCTATTGGGGGCTGTATGTCCTTCTCCAGGCTGGGCAGCTGGCTCTGTCAGGGGCACAGGTGCAGATGGTGTGGGGCTCTTCCGAGCTTCTTCCTGTTTCTTCTCCCAGTAGTTCCGGTTGAGGTATCTTGCAAGCTGTGAAGCAATAAAAGAGGGGATGCGACGGGACTGGTGTGGGCCAGGAACCAGGGAGGATGGCACCTGAGACTGCTGCTTACCTCAGGGTCAATGTCCTCAGCCAGAGGTGCTGATGAGTTCTGGGGAAACAAGCATTGAGTCTGAGGAGCCACAGGATGAAGTGATGTGATCCCAAGCAATCTTTCAGACACGGGCCCGGATGGCACAATGATAGCAGGTCTCAGGGCTAGCCAATGTTCTAGCCGTCTGTCTGGCACCTGTCAGCCCTCTCCTTTACAAGCCCTCTGTGGCAGGCATCCACTTTCCTTTGTCAATACAATCTTAAGAACCTGGGTTATGAGACTATCATGTACCACCAGAATCTAACTTTATTAAGGCACAGGGCAGCGCTGGCCAGGCTAACCTGACACCCTAAGATGGTGTCAATATGGCAGCAGCACTGTGCTTAGCTCTAATGACGCCCTAGTGTGAGCCCTGGTTCACCTGTGGCTGCCTACTCTAGAGCGCTCTACAGAGCCTCCAGGTGTAGACACATACTTCCTCTATACAGCACTAAGGATGAATGGATACCCTGAAGACCAGGCCTGGAATACTTAGTATGTGCAAGGAAGTATGGAAGAGATTCATCTCCCTGGCAGGGGGATGCCATTCTTGGCGTCCTCAATACACCACAACAAAGTCCTGAACCAACAAGCCCCTTTTGGTGATCCCTGGAAAGTAAGAAGCCAGCTTGGCTGAAGAGGCTCACCACAGGCGAGGAATACAGGCTGCCAGCTGGGGGTGCAGATGAAGCCAAGGGTGTGGGTTCTGCCTTTGGATGTGCTGTATATGTCGACTTCTGTCTCTGAAGCAGAAGAAACAGAATTAGAGGTGCATGTGACACAAGCTGAGGAGCTGAGCCTCCACACACCTAGAGTCCTCCATCAGTGAGGGAAACTCACAGGGCCCATGGCTTACCATCCTCTCTTTCTCCTCAGCCTCTGACTGCGATAGGGCCAGAGCCAGCTGTAGCTCCTCCTCTTCCTGAAGGGCTGTCTCATCCCGCTTTGGGGGCAGCTGAGGACAGACAAGGTAGAGTGACAAGGGCCCCAGGGAAAACGTGAGAAGGTGTTCTAGGGCCTAGAAGGGACCTTGTACCTGAGACTGCTGTGACAGGGGGCTGGTCAGGTACTCTGGGGGCAGCTCAGTGGTAGAAGCAGCCTTCCCTTCTGCTTTCCTGCAGGCAGAATGAGACACTGTAAGCAAGCATGCACTGATACCACCCCCCCAGGATTTGCTCACACCATCTCCACAGACTGACAATCAAGGTCCAATACACACATGTGGCTCCAAGCCAGAGAATGCCAGAAAGGACCCTGGTACTTCAGTCAGCTGCAGAATATGAATGGGTCACTTGGCCTAAGTGAGTCCCTCTCCTGGCTGGCCTGAGCAAGGACCTGTCTATAGTACCTACACATTGCCCACTGTCCCTACCATGACCAGCAATGGGCCTTCCCCTCAGAAGATACCAGAAGGGCAGTGTCTTAGTTAGGGTTTTACTGCTGTGAACAGACACCATGACCAAGGCAACTCTTATAAGGACAACATTTAATTGGGGCTGGTTATAGGTTCAGAGGTTCAGTCTATTATTATCAAGGTGGGAACATGGCAGCATCCAGGCAGGCATGGTGCAGGAGGAGCTGAGAGTTCTACATCTTCATCTGAAGGCTACTAGTTGACTTCTAGGCAGCTAGGATGAGGGTCTCAAAGCCTACACCCACAGGGACACACCTATTACAACAAGACTACACTAATTCCTAATAGTGCCACTCCTGGGCCAAGCATATACAAACCATTACATTCCACTCCCTGGCCCCCACAGGCTTGTTCTAACACATTGAGTCTATGACAGCCATACCTAGCCATAGCATAATAAAAAATACATTTAGTCCAACTTCTAAAGACTCCATAGTCTATAGCAGTATCAAGAATATTAAAAGTCCAAAGTTCAATATCTATTCTGAGATTCATCCAATCACATAACTGCAATCTCCAAAGCAAGACAAAAAACCAGCTGGGCAAATTCCAAACTCTGCATCTCCATGTTTGATGTCAAATCAGTCTTTAGATCTCCAATTCCTTTTTCATCTCTGTTGACTCCAATAAACTTCTCTCTCCAGGTTGGTTCTAGTCCCCATTAGCAGCTTTCCTCAGCAGATAGACCACAGCTCTGGCATCTCGAACATCTTGGGGTCTCCAAGGCAACTTCAATGTTACAGCTTCTTGTTTGAATGTCTGGAATCCACACATGATATTCTGGTCTCCTCCAAAGGGCTGGCATCACTTCTCTAGCTCTGCCCTCTGTAGCACTCTAATCTCAGGTTGATCCACTCCACTGCTGCTGCTGTTCTTGGTGATCATCCCATGGTACTGACATCTCCAATACACTGGGGTCTTCCACTGCAACTAGGCTTCACCAATAACCTCTCAGAGGCTCTCTTCACGGTGCCAAGACTCACCTTCTTTGCATGACCCTTTCAGTCCTGGGCTGTCAACTGGAACTGTGGCTGTACCTTCACCAATGGCCTTCCATAGTGCCAAGCCTCAGCTGCTCTTCAGGACCCCTTCATGTCTTCAAAACCAGTACCACCTGGGTGACTCTTACACATTACCAAGTACAGCTACAGCACAGGGTACAACCTTGGCTATCTCTGGAACACAGTTTCTTTGCTCTCAGAAAACACTTCCCAGAAGATTTCACATCAGTGATGCTGGTCTCTTCTTAATCACCGCTAATTTCTTAGCTCTAGCTATCCACCATCAATTTTTCCAGTAGTCTCTTTCACCTCTTGACTATAGAGTGAGAGACGTATAGAGTGAGAGACGCATGACTGAAGCTGCCGAGTTCTGCTGCCTGCAGGACTTGGAACCTGGCCCCCTTGTTCTATTACATCATCACCAGCTTCCTCTTTTCCAACTCCTTCACTGCCTAAGCTTGCCTGTGCTGGATCTTACTCTGCAGATTGATCTTGAACTCAGAGATCTGCTTGCCTGTCTCCTGGGATTAAATGTATGTACTACCTTGCCTGGATTTAAGCTTTTCTTCACCTACAGCTTGTTCTGTCTCAGGTTGGCCTTGAACTCAGATCTGCTTGGTTTTCGTCTCTTGGGATTAAAGTGTATACCACCATGCCTGAATCTGAATTTAGCTGGGTGGGATCATGCCTCAAGGTCACCACTTCTTTAGTTCAATTTAATATCCTTGAACACAGGATTCCGTTCTATTTCACTTCCTGGGGCTCCTTTAATACTTGAACCAAATACTTTATATTTTTCCTTTCTCAGCTTACTACGCTTTTTTAAAATGTTCTTCATGAGACTGAACCAGAGAACAAAGTCTATGATGGGCATTTCTGAGACTTCCTTTCTCAATGCAATTAATCTGAGTCTCTTCTGTTTTTTTGTTTTTGGTTTTTTTTTTTTTTTTGGTTTTTCGAGACAGGGTTTCTCTGTGTTGCCCTGGCTGTCCTGGAACTCACTCTGTAGACCAGGCTGGCCTTGAACTCAGAAATCCGCCTGCCTCTGCCTCCCAAGTGCTGGGATTAAAGGCGTGCGCCACCACCGCCCAGCTCAAAGCAACTCTTAAAAGGACAACATTTAATTGGGGCTGGCTTACAGGTTCAGAGGTTTAGCCCCTTATCATCAAGGTGGGAACATGGCATCATTCAGGCAGGCATAGTGCAGAAGGAGCTGAAAGTTCTACATCTTCATCTGAAGGCTGCTAGGAGAACACTGGCTTCCAGGCTACTAGAATGAGGGTCTCAAAGCCCACACACACAGGAACACACCTACTTCAACAAGGCTACACCTCCTAATAGTGCCACTCCTGGGCCAAGCAAATATAAATAATCACAGGCAGGCTTTTCTAGAGTTTGATTTAGATATTAGAGATTTCACCACAAAGTAGGGCTGAGGGCCACATATATAAAGCATAATTATAATTTCAACTTAAACATGCTCTTTTCTAAAGGAAAAAAAAACATGCTTTAACCACAGCATTGGTGGTCATGTCCAACTATCCTCCCCATCCCAGTTCCCAACAAATTTTAAAAATTTAGAATACAACACAAACTCATATGGACACATAAGGACACAGGAACACAAACCACCGTTGAGAAATCCAAGAGAAGGGCTTGCAGACATGCTCTCATGTACACAATTAAACACACATCTTTGCACTACACTTGCTTTTTGAAGATAGGGTTTCTCTGTGTAGCACTGACTGTCCTGGACTGGCTTTGTAGACCAGGCTGGCCTCTAACTCAGAGATCCACCTGCCTCTGTGTCTGCGTCTGCGTCTGCCTCTGAAGTGCAGGGATCAAAGTTGTGTGCCACTATATTCAGCTTGTAAACTTCATTTCCAATCCAAACTAAGATTGTATGGACCAGGTCTGAAGTCCCAGAATTTGAAAGGCTAAGTCAAGAGATTCAAGCCCAAGTAAGAGCCTATCTAAACAAAATAATTCAAAGCCAGTGACTGGCCCAGGGCAGTCTTAGCTACTGTGCAACCACATCACCCTGCCCACCCTGTCCTTGAGTTTGCAGCCATGTCATTGTGCCCACCCTATCCTAGAGTGTGGGGCTATGTTACTCGGCCCACACTGCCCACCCTTTCCTAGACCATGGGGCCACAGCACCCTGCACACCCTGTCCCAGAGTTTGGGATGCTGGAGCCACCTGGACAGCTGCACTGGTTTGCCCCTTAACCTCCCTGACAGTGCTTTGGGAGCCTATGGGGCCAGTAGTCCTGAAGCGTCACAAAGTACCCATCGAGTGGACACTCACTTGTTCAGCTGCTCGTAGCAGGGCTCACACACACGCACTTCCTTCTCAATGCCAAACTTGGGGATGGTGGAGTACTTGGAGGAACACTTGCCACAGAAGATCTGCCCACAGGCTCGACAGTGATGCTGTGAGACAGAGTGGGACAGGTCTAGTGACATCAGCTATGACTACCCTGACTGCCCACCAGCCAGATGCCGTGGCCAGAGCTATGAACAAGAGCGGGGACAGGGCAAGGACAAGTAGAGCAGAGAGATGGAGGACTTGCAGGAAACTCAGTTTCAGTCACCATTTAGAGGAAAGGAAAGGAATTAAAAATAAACAACAGAAAACAGGTGCTGAATCTGAAGAAACGAGGGATCCGGGATGAACAGTGAATCCTAGTGTTATTGCTCGGACCCAATAGACCCCATATTCACAACTGTCAAACAGGAAGTGAGATGGGAAGCTATAGGGGCCAGTGGCCAGACAAGCTGAGCACCTTAGAAATAAGTTTTTACCCAATCCTAGAGAAAGTCTAGAGTGACCTTGATTCTAAGCTTAGAATGTTCACATCCCCAAGGTGAAGCTGGACTCTGCCCATTAGGCAAATACTGAGCATCATAGAGGCCAAACACCAAGCTCCTGCCCCAAGCACCACATAATTCTGAGCTGAATGTGGTTCCAAAACCATCAGGTTAGAGCAGAGAGACAGGATCACACAGGAGCACTGCTTTTTGTAAAGATGGCAGGGGCATGGAACCAAACACCCGAGTCTCTGGGGAATACTCACCTTGCGGGTCACCACCCCAAACTGTACCCTGCACCGATGGCATTCCTCAGCATCCACCCAGTCAGGGGCCTGGGGACAACAGTCACGGTCACATTGCCCTCCCAAGTGCTCGTAAACAGAACTTACCCCATGTCCCAAATTGGGAAGGTCCCCAGAGACGGTCCCAATGTGACCTTCTGTGTGACTAATTCTGTGGCCTAACCACATGGCCCAGGACCACTGAATTCTGTGGCCTAACCACATGGCCCAGGTTAAGGTGCTCCAAAGAGAAGAGCCTCCTCCAAACAGACTTCTTGTCAAAGGCAGAATCCTGATACTCGCCAATTTTGTGGATGTGGATTTTTGAGACAGGGTTTAGCACTGGCTGTCCTGAAATTCACTGTGTAGACCAGGCAAGCTTTAAGATCTGGTTACAGAGATTTGCCTGCCTCTGCCTCTGAGATTCTGGGATTAAAAGTGTACACCACTGCAACTAGCCTAATTTTAGAGCTGTGTGAAGAAATTCACTCTGGGTGTAGTAGCGTAAGCCTTTAATCCCAGCACTCCAGAGGCAGAGGCAGAGGCAGGGGGATCTCTGTGAGCCTGGTCTATAGAGCAAGTTCCAGGATAGCCAGGGCTACACAGAGAAACCTTGTATCAAGAAAACAAATAAAAATCAACCAACTATGGGCTGGAGAGATGGCTCAGCAAGTAAGAGCACTGACTGCTCTTCTGCAGGTCCTGAGTTCAAATCCCAGAAACCACATCGTGGCTCACAACTATCCATAATGAGATCTGACGCCCTCTTCTGGTGTGTCTGAAGACAAATACAGTGTACTAACATATAATAATAAATAAAATCTTTAAAAAATTATAAGCTGGACAGTGGTGGCACACACCTCTAATCCCAGCACTTAGGAGGGAGAGGCAGGTGGATTTCTGAGTTCAAGGCCAGCCTGGTCTACAGAGTGAGTTCCAGGACAGCCAGGGCTATACAGAGAAAACCTGTCTTGAAAAACCAATAAATAAATAAATAAATAAAACCAACTAAACAAACAAAACCCCCAAACAAATAACAAATTCATTACCTCCCTCCTTTCTTTTTTTTTGGATGGGGGAGGGAGGTGGTTAGTTTTTCTTCTCAAGGCAGGGTTTTTCTGTGTAGTCCTGGCAGTCCAGGACCTCACTTTTAGACCAGGCTGGCCCAGGACACATAGAGATCTGCCTGTCTCTGCCTGCGGAGGGCTAGGATTAATAGCATGTACTACCACCTGGCTTTATTTATTTATTTAAAAACAAAACAAAACAAAACAAAAACCAAGCCATGCTAGAGAGTCGAGTACATGGCAGAGTGTTCTACCCCAAATCATCCTTGTTTTAGTCAAATGCACCAAGTGCTACATCCACAGGCACCATAAACACTTTCAGCTTGACCTGGGGTTACCTGCTGCATTCTATCTGCTGGTTTGTTGGTATGTTTTACTGAGTACACTGCAAATGGCACGCAAGGGCTTTACAATGCACTACGCTAAGTCCCCCATGCTGCATTTGAGTCAGCGTCTCATTATGTACTTAGCACAGGAGTTCACGGCAATCCTCTTCTGGAATACTCAGATTAAAGGCACGAGCCATTCCTACCAAACCCCAAACAAGAAAGTCCCAGGTCCTCCCTCTCCCAAGTTAGTCAGCACCAGCTGACCCAGGACTCACTCTTTCAGCAGCAAACATGGCATCACTTTCCTTAAATTCAGGGAAGACATGTCCTGGGAAGAGAAGGTGACAGTCACTACAGGGTGCCTCCCTAGTCACCACTTCTGACCCCTGACATCTGCCTCATCACACAAAACTTGCAGGATTGGAAAAGGATACCCAGAGTTCTCTGAGACCCAAGCCCAACCAGGTATCATGAGAACATCCTAACCCATGATACCTCTCTTTAAACCCCACCAGCTCTCTAGGGCTACTACATCGCAAGTAATGTAGACAGGGACATAAGAAAAGACCTTCTGCCTCCCTGGCCTGCCTAAAACCTGCCAGTAGCTGGGCAGCGGGGGCACACGTCTTTAATCCCAGCATTTGGGAGGCAAAGGCAGGTGGATTTCTGAGTTTGAGGCCAGCATGGTCTACAGAGTGAGTTCCAGGACAGCCAGAGCTACACAGAGAAACCCTGTCTTGAAAAAAAAAATCTGGTCTTGCTCTCCTCTGGCATGAGCCACCCTTCTAGTCTTATAGTAGGTCCAGTGTACTCTGACCCCAGGGTCTGAACTGGAGTAAAGGTGCCAAGACAGAGCTGGAGAGACAGCTCAGTGGGTAAGCACTGACTGCTCCTTCCAACCAACCCATTCGATTTCCAGCACGCTAACAGTGGCTCACAACTGTCTGTAATAATAGTCCCAGGAGATCCAGCACTCTCTTCTGACTTCCAAGGGCACCATGCATGCACATGGTCCATGAACATATACTGCCAGCAAAGCATCCATTCGCATTAAAACAAAAATAAATAAATAAAAAAGGTGTCAAGGCCCTGGCGCTGGTCCTTGTGTTCAGACTTCCTAGAATCCACCATACTGACTTGCAAGGGCTGCCCCCAGGAACCATAGTACTCTGAAATGTGCTTATCTCTAGACTTCAGTGTTTACTGTCTGAAAATAGTCTACTGCCTCCCTGTGGGGTAGATGTGTAGAATGCAAGACCTTGTCAGAGCCTCACCTCCCTCCATGGGCCCTCCAAGGTTTGGGGAATACTGCTTCCTCACTCCCAATCACTCAGGGAGGACCCTTCCTTGTCCTGTACCACTGAGATTATCTAGTGTTGCTAGAGAGACAAACCTGTGGCTCCTAGTGCTCATGTTCTCAGCCGGGGCCGGGGCTGGGGCTGCTCTAACTCACCTTCCACCTTCATGATCTGGTATGTGTCCTGGACCACCTTGTACTTGGGTTCGTTCCGGAAGGCGTGTGCCCAGGCCTGGATCAGGTACAAGATCTTGTTCCGGACATTAACTTCCACTTGCCTCTGTGGAGCAGGAAGAAAGAGGGGAGGGCTGAGGAGACTCGAGGTATCTGAGGTCTCAGAGGGAAGAGCTCTTTAGCAAGACCAATTGCCCCGAGCAGAGACCATCAGTGCAAAGGCAGGGAGAGTTCCTAAGGCTGCCAGACACCACTTAATCACAAGAGTGACCCTCCTGGGTATCTGTGCTTGCTCAGGGTCACAATTTTTTTTTAAAAGATGTATTTACTTATTTTATGTATGTGAGTACACTGTAGCTGTCTTCAGACATACCAGAGGAGGGCAACATGTATTTATTTATTTTATGTATGAGTACACTGTTGTTGTCTTCAGACACACCAGAAGAGAGCATCAGATCTCATTACAGACGGTTGTGAGCCACCATGTGGTTGCTGGGATTTGAACTCAATACCTTTGGAAGAGCAGTCAGTGCTCTTACCCACTGAGTCATCTCACCAGCCCCGGAGTCACAATTTTTAATCCCCCCAAAAATCAGGGGACTCCCTGAGGCTTCTGTTCCTGATCTACAACCTCTCCTGGGCAGTAACACAGTTCTCTAGGGTCCACAACCAGACTCTCCAAAAGGCACTAGGAAGACAGGACCATGAAGCAGTGGGTCTGAGGGTACAGACACTACAGATGTCCCTCCAACCATTGTCTGACAGAGGCAGGGGGATATCCTTTTCAGATGTTCCTTCACAGTGGGCATAGTCCAGCTTCGTGCTTGGCACTCTCTCGGGGAGGCTGTGACACATCATGCTGGGATGACATGGCACGAAGCAGCTTCAAGAAGGGAGACGAGGTCTTTACACTGGGATTTGCCTTTCCCTCCAATAGTGGAGCAAACTAGCCTGGTGCCCCTCCAGCACAGCGGGACACAGTGTGCCAAAACAACAACAGGGAGGGCTCCTAAGACTCTGCTCTCTTCCAGCTAGGACCTTGCAACAAACTGGCCCTGGTCTGATTCAGGACTCAAGTGAGAAGGGCCCAGCTCACAGCTCAGCACCTGAGACAGGTTCTGGGCAACATGAGTTGGGGCTTCCTGAAACCAAACCCTTATGCTGGGTCCTATGAAACAGGGAAGAGCATCGCTTTGCCCAGTCCAGCTGTATCACCATCCACATCACAATCCTGTAGATGGTCCTGGGGATAATCTCACATGGATCCCCCTCTGCTGAAGGGTGGACCTCTATGCTCAGAGCTCTCCCATCCCTGAATATGCTGCTCTGAACATCTTCCCCAAGCTTGAGTCACACATATACTCCATGGCTATGTATGCCCACAGGAATGTAACCTACTGCCCTTAAAAGCTCAGCTGTAAGCCCTAGTTCTTGGAAGCCTTCTCCAGTCCCCAAAAAACTGTCTTTATCATCTTGTAAATACAACACATGAGCCTCAAGGCGTCTCTCCCAGGGTCGACACTAGACTCACGGTAAATGACCATTCATTCTTACCCACATCTCCTCTAACACACCCACTGCTCCTCCTGCTGTAGTTGGCCCACAAACAGAAGAGTTGACACAATACCTGAATCTACCTTCTCTCATGAGTCCCAGGACGCCCGCCTACCTTCAGCAGCTCCTTCAGTTCTTCCATGGTCTGTTTGTTGGCCACTTCATCATGGACTGTCTGGCCACAGTTCTTTACCACAGACTCCATCACCTGAAAACCCCAAGGAAGAGAAAGGCCTAGTTTGTGTTCAGAGCAGGATCCCTCCTGCTGGAAGACAGGCCTCTAAACCCACCTAATTTGTTAGAACCCCCAAGCAGCAGTTCAAAGACAGGTTATAGGCCCTGACTGACACCCCGTCCCTCAGGGGCGTATGAGGGACACATCCCATCCCTCAGGGGCGTATGGACCACAGCTAGAAGAGCAGCAGTTTTGCTCCCTCCTCTGTTTCCATGAGAGTGGTCAGGCTCAGTGGCCGAGCTCACAACTGTACTTAGTTCTAAAGGTCTCCACTGATTGCTATGTGGACGTCTGACACCAGAAGGGGAAGGATCCTTGAGTCTGAAGAGAGAAAAAACTGCAACAGTGTTCTAGTTACCTCCAGAGCATACAAAGCCACATGTGGGTTCTTATCATTGACCTTCTTCTTGATGGAGTTTACAGCATATTTTGCTCTGAAAGGGGGATAAAACCGGGGTGGAAAAGGGGGGGGATTAGTAACAGCAGAAAGAGAAAAGGATGGGAAACATCTCAGTAAGGTGAGCAACGCCCTCCACCATATTTCTTTAAGTACTGAGACAGGAGGGTTCGCGTACCCCAGGCTGCACTCAAATGGAAGGCCTTGGATTTCCTATCCTTTTGTCTTCACTTCCCAAGTCCTGGGGTTACAGGCAGTGTTGTCACGCCTGGGCTATACTGTGCTGAGCATGAAACTCAAGGTTTAACATGCTAGGTAAATACTCTACAAACTGAAATATACGCCAACCACGACTTTAGTCCTTCAGGCCTCCAAGGAAACATGAGCCAGGCTAAGTCTCTCCAAACTGTACAGCTTTAATTGTGCCAAGCTATCAAAACAGCCTGGATAAAAACCTCATGCTGCGGCTGGGCGGTGGTGGCACACGCCTTTCATCCAAGCACTTGGGAGACAGAGGCAGGCGGATTTCTGAGTTTGAGGCCAGCCTGGTCTACAGAGTGAGTTCCAGAACAGCCAGGGCTATACAGAGAAATCCTGTCTCGAAAAACAAACAAACAAAAAAACCTCATGCTGTCAACTGAATCTTAGAAAACGGGTGGTCCTTCTCACTTACTGTGTGTCCCCCTGACGGATCAGGTCGCAGATCTGTAGAATGGACTCCCAGTCTGTCTCCAATAGAAGCTGGCTGGTGGCTTTGTCTAAAGGAAAGAGATGCCATTCAAAGGGTCCATTGTGTTAGGTTCCCAAGGTGGCTCCCAAAATGTCAAAAATTTCCCTCATTTATACAGTCAAGTCGAACCGAAAATCCTCTTAAAGTACACTGACAACCATGGAAATGGCATCTGTCCCATGCAAGAAGCAAATAATGTAGAAATTATGCTTGTTCCCTATCAGTTGTCACCTCAAGCTCTGAAGAATTCACTCAATTCCCACAGAACCTCATGAGATAGGGTAGTATGAGAATCTCCTTTAAAGATAAAGTAGGAGGTAGTGAATGCCCTAAGTCACAGCCTGCGGGGCACTTTAAAATGACACACACTCGGCTGCTTTTCAACAGAGCCATCTGACCCTCAGAGTCCCATCACTTACAAATTTTGTCCTTCACTTTACCTCTTAGCTGGGGTAATGTAATGGGTCCCTTAGCAAGCTCTAGGGAGACGAGGGACTGCTGTCCCGTGTCAAGTGGAGGCAGTGAGACTAACCCGAAGCCAACACCTCTTCACACTCTGATCACCTCTCTCTTACAAAAGTGAGCTATCCCAAGATACACCACCTTCGTTACTGACTCAACAAGTTAGTGGATTCATACCTGAAGTGCTCAACCTCCCAGAATATGAGGCAAAGGCGATCGTTTCATCATCTAAGATCCCCTTTAACCTCAGCTCAGAAAGAAGCAAATGAGCGGCCTAGGATGGGGCCTGCTCCTGGACACAACACTTTTACTGAGGGGATGGTACATGCACGTCAAACTCATTTTTCCCTCCTAAAACTTACACTGTCCAGGAACCTCAGACAGGATCAACAAGCACCTTCAACAATGAGGAAAAAAATGTCTTCCCAACCCCAGGCACTACCAGAACTCAAGAGGCTGACTGAGGTCCTAGGAAGCGTTCCCCAAGGGGCTCCAGAGGTTTAAGGAAGGCAGTAGCGGTTCCACCCTTCGAAAAGGCATTGGGGTCTGAGACCCGCATGAAGCTAAGATCTGAGTCATGCACTTCATGACTCAGGACTTTGGCCCAATCGGTTCGGGACCGTCGGACCCTGAGGAAGAGAGGTCCATCGCGGACTCCCAAAGAGCATTCCTCACTGGAACCCCAGGACTCTGTACAGTCAGGGCGGCCACACCCGAGGCCCGGGAACCGTGCCGTGCTCCCCGGAGGCCGACGGCCGGTCTAGGTGGCCGGCCCGCTCTCCTGAGACCTACGGAGGCAGCATCTGGCCGGTGCGCGAGAAGGCTGACTTGGAGCTGACGGGCGGACGCGTTACCTAGGAGACGCTCGAAGGTGCCGCTGCCTCGCCCCATGGCGACCCCACTCCGGACCGACGCTGCAGGCGCTCCCTCTTTCGGAGCTGACGCGCCCCCCAACTTCCGCTTCCGCCTTTGTTTTTCTGCTCGCGCACGCGCAACGCCTCCGCGCCGCCCCGAGTCCTGCTTGGAGGCGAGCCTTGCGCTTGCACACTAACTCTGAGCGTTCATTGGGCTGCTGAGTCCATTAGGACTAACCAATGAACAGCCCGGACGATAGCTCTATCCAATGAGAGTTAAGCGGAGGCGGGCCCCACGGCTTGGTCGCTAGGAGGTGGAAGCGTGTTAACCAGGGAAGGGATGTGTCTCCTGCTGGGCGCTGCTGGGGTCGGGAAGACCCTGCTGGTGAAACGCCTTCAGAATATCCTTGCGCGCCGAGTATGCGGGACGGGGGCTCCCAGCCAGGGCGGGGAGGGAGCACACTGAGATTGCTCATCACGGGAACTCCGCCCTCGGTTACGCTTAGCCCCTTGACGGCCCGTACAGCTGAGCTCCGGAGATGGCAAAGGCGACCTGGGAGAGCCTCCACCGACGCGACCCACGGTAGGTATCCGCCCCCTCAGGTCTGACCAACATGAGTTACCTTTGAGGCTTGCAAAGCGCCTCAGACCTCTTCTAATGGAAGCCGCGGTGCCTGTGGTCAGTGGGTTGGGTACTGTCTTCGGCAGAGGAATTCCCGCCACTGGACTTCTGAGTGCGGAGAACCCGAAGCCCGTCTTCCGATGGGCATCTTTCTCTCCCATTCCAAGAAATTCATTCCGTCGTCAATCTCAGAGCCCATCTCTATGGTTGACGTTGGCCTGGAGTCCCAGGGAACTACTTTTCTTGTTGGATCTGCCACCCAGAAGTTCACAACAGCACACCGTTTGCTCTGGTCTCTGTGTATTGTGCTTTTTCTTCCCCATAGGTGGGCACCAACCTTACAGACATTGTGGCCCACAGGAAGATCACCATCCGAGAGCTCGGGGGATGCATGAGCCCTATCTGGTCCAGTTACTATGGAAACTGCCATTCGCTCTTGGTGAGCTAATACTTCAAGCTTCTTTGGGGGCAGTTTTGTCTGACTCCCTGAACCATCAAGTATCTGCACTGCTTTGTATGGCATCCAGATCGGGTTTGGGGGGGGGGGTGTCTTTGATGACTGTGCGTTGGTCTGATTTCCTGAGCAGGGCTCAGACGAGGAGGCTTGTCGAAGGCACCGCTTGTTCTGTGCCTTGATACCTGAATGTGCCCAACATTTTTACATCCCTCTGGTCGGTCCTACCCATAGAAGGAAGGGGCACCAAATTCTGGGATGGAGAGTGACGTTCACAGTAGACTTCATTTTACTTAAAGACACCAGCGACAGTCGTTCCCGTACAACTACCCTTGGCTATTTCCAAAACCTGTTGATTAAACAGGTGGCTACTCTGGGGCTGGATATGTAGCTCAGCAGAGTGCTTGCCCTAGCTACACTTGAAGCCCTAGGTTCAAACTCCAGCATCATAAATTTAAATCAATATAGAAAGTTGTCTGTGTGCTCTTGTGGAATGCCCAGGAGGAGCACTGGTTAGGACTATCTTCTGTAGCATGTTTTCCTTTTTTCCCTAGTATATGATGGATGCCTCTAACCCCACCCAGCTCTCTGCATCCTGCATGCAGCTCTTGGGTCTCCTTTCTGCAGAAGAACTTGCAAAAGCCTCGGTCCTCATACTCTTCAATAAAATGTATGGGTCTGAGGGCTGGGCAGGATGAAGGGAAGGGCAAGGTATATCCCAAGGGGCTGCTCTGCTGGACTATAGCCAAGACCATGGGTTCTGCAGTGTGTGTGGGGGGAAGCTGGGGGCAGGGCAACTTTGTGGCAGGCACCACTTTGACGAAGTGCTTCTTCAACTACAGTGACCTACCCTGTTACATGACCATGGAGGAAATAAAGTCATTGATCAGGCTTCCAGACATCATTGCTCGTGCCAAGCAGAACATCACCACAGTAGAAATAAGTGCCAGCACAGGCGCGGGCTTGGCAACAGTGTTGCTCTGGCTCCAGAATCAACACAGAATCAATCCCAGCAGTTGACTGCAAGATGGAAGACGCATGAGAGAGCCTGAGGTGTATCTGTAAGTGATAGGGGTCTGCGCAGTGACTGGTGAACAAGCACACACTTACGAACACCAATGTCATCTCACTTCTCAACAATGTTCCCAAGACAGGACAGGCTGCAGGTGTCTTCTTCCTGTCTGCTGGGACTCCTAGCAAGAAACTGGACCTGCTGAGGGTTTTGGACTGCATGGAGACCAGGTCATTTCTGTAGTACAGGCTCTTCCTGCCTGCTGGGACTCCCAGCAAGAAACTGGACCTGCTGAGGGCTCTGGACTGCACAGAACCCAGGTCATTTCTGTAGTACAGGCTCTGCCCTTCTGAGTTCCTGATATCCTGACCATGTTGCCCAGAAAAAAAATATAAATTTAATGAAGTTAATAAGAATTGGTGGGGGGGCTGGTGAGATGGCTCAGCTGATAAGTTGCTGAGTTGAAATCCCAGAAACCACGTGGTGGTTCACAACCATCTGTACTCATATACATAAAATAAACAATAAAAAAAATATATAAATGTGTCTTGGCCTGGAGAGATGGCTCAGCATTTGAGAGCTGTCTGCTCTTCCAGAGGTCCTGAGCTGAACTGCCAGCAACAACATGGTGGCCCCACTATACTGAGATCTGATGTGCTCTTCTGGCATGCAGGTGTACATGCAGATACAGCACTCACATACATAAAATAAATCTTAAAAACAGAAAAAATTCAATTGAGTTTCAAATGAGAAAAAGTAGGCAGGATGTAGTGGCACTTGCCTGTGCTCGAGCTACTCAAGAGACGAAGGCTTAAGAGATCATTTTAACCTCAGGAATTGAGTTTCTCATAAAGATGAGGTGAGCATGACAGGTGTGGTAAAGCATCTCTCTAATCCCAGCACTTAGAAGACAGAGGAAGGAGGGTCTTTGAGATCTGGCTGACACAGTGAAACACTGTCTCAAAAAAAGCCAAACTCTGGGGTGGGGGAGTGTGTCTGTGACCTCACCAGAAACAAGAATGTTCTCATTGGCCCCGCGGTGGTGGGCACGCCTTTAATCCCAGCACTTGGAAGGCAGAGGCCAGCGGATATCTGAGTTCGAGGCCAGCCTGGTCTACAGAGTTGAGTGCCAGGACAGCCAGGGCTACACAGAAAAACCCTATCTCAAAAAAGCCAAAAAAAAAAAAAAAAAAAAAAAAATCTCATTGATGCATTTGTTCAATAAGCTTTTAATGCTCATATGTACAGGGGTATAGGAGTTCCCACAAGTAGAAAAGAGAAGGCATACAGGAGGTGGTGACATTCTACTGGGATAGCTTGTCAAGTATATCAATGTGATAATCTTTACCCCATCTGGGCTCAAATCTGCTGAGAAAAACCTGCAGCCAGGTAGTAAGATCGAGGTGCCTAGTTTTCAACCAGGATAAAGTGGGGAGGGCTGGGGAAGCCCTTAACACACATGAAGACATGTATACATACCTATGTGTGTATACATATGAGCCTATTTGGTAATGATGTAATGGTGGAGATGCCCCAGCCTACCTGCCAATATTTAGAGTGCTCTGAGGGTCAGGACTCCAAGATGGCAGCAGAAACCAGAACTGACCTTGGAGTGGGCAGGGAACAAGAGCTGCCACATCTTCCATACCAGAAGTGAGAGGAGTAGGGAAGCCTAGACTGGTGGCTCCACACCTCATTCTTGCCAAGGTCAATCTGAGAAGGCTTAAGCACATTCATTCATTCATTTATGGTAGTTTTTCGAGACAGGGTTTCTCTGAGTAGTCCTGGCTGTCCTGGAACTCACTCTGTAGACCAGGATGGCCTCGAACTCAGAAATCCGCCTACCTCTGCCTCCCACTGCCCAGCTAAGCACATCCACTTAGTTGGGGTATTTTGTGAAAAAGAAGCACTCAGAAGATAACCCCTGAATGCATGGGTATGGGTTTCTTTAATAAACATTATAGAAAGTGAGATGAGTCAAGCACATATAAGCATGGGCTCCTTTGAGACAGGGTTTCTCTTGTGTAGCCCTGGCTGTCCTGGAACTCTGTAGGCCAGGCTGGTCTTGAACTCAGAAATCCACCTGCCTCTGCCTCCCAAGTGCTGGGGTTAAACTAGGTAAGGTTTTTGAGACACTCTCCTAACCTGTTCACACAGGCCTCACACTTGCTTCATCAAGTCAAGGCTGGCTTTGAACTCCCAATTCTTTTGCCTCTACCCTCTTGGTATAAATACTCTGCTTTATCAAGCACTGAAACCTGGTTTTCATGCGTATACCTCAAGGCACTCAGTCAGTACTGAAACCCCATCTCTATCCAAACCAAACATGGGCTGGGAGTTCTGGTCATTTGTACAGACCCCTGCAGGCAAATTAAAAAAAAGGTGAGGACTGCAAGCCCCGCCCCCCACCTTGCCTTTCCACTAGCCCACTAGCCTGCTTTGCTCTGTCCCTGCCTTCCAACGGTTGCAGTGAGACCATGGGATCTTCTTAAAACAATAGGCTGACCTACACCAGCAGCTCCAGTAATTAGCTGGATTAAGGGATTGAGTCCATTCTACAGTAGTCCCGGCTTGCCTCAGCCGACACTTGTTTCAGAATGAACTTAGGCTCAGGGAAAATACCGGCCCTCCCAGCTGAGTCTCAGGCAAGTGTTGGGGGAGCTTGCCTGTATGAGACGGGATCCAGTGGTGGTCACTCTTATAAGGACAATCTTCAGAGGAAGGAAAACCACCCTTCCAAACTGAGAGCTCATTCTCAGGACCCTCTCCAGGGACAAACATCCGCAGCCTCTCCCTTACCCAGGTCTAGCAGCTCCTGGACCAGTTCCCGGAGGATCAGACCCCAAGGTCCCTACATCACAGACAAGCCTGGAGTGTCCTCTGGGAAGAGCTGCCTGGTGGCTGTGCAGGTGTCGCTTCTTGTCGATGCAGCTTCTTCAGGGCTCTGTAAGCCTGCACAGCCCGTTCCCGCTCTTCCCCCAGGATCCGCTGTCGGGCCAGTGAGGTGGCTGGAGCCGGGGGCGCACCACCACCAGGGCCCAACAACATCTTCAGCATTAGTGACTTCTTGCCAGGCTGAGGAAGAGAGAGAAGCACGAGCTCAGCTAGAAAAGAAGGGGGCAAAGGGTTCTGGCTGCGCCAGCAGCTAAGAGCCCAGGAAGAAGGTCCTGGGCCAGGACACTTTTTCTTCTCAGCAAGGGAAGACCCTGCAGACCACGCCCTCTCTGCATTCCCCGGTCGCCACCTACCGCATCTCTGCTTGTGCTCCTTCTAGGCTGAACTGTCAGCTCAGGGGGCTGCAACACAACTTCTCCAAACTTCACAGTATCTGGAGACAGTGAACGGAAGCCCATGTCGTTTCTGACTCACCCACCTACCCACCCTCCCTTTCTAGAAGGCTTCAGAATGCACTCAGCCACTGGCCTGAGTGTCCACACTCAGTGGTGGTGAGCCTGGGCGTCCGCAGGGCCACCCAGAGTGGGAAGCCCAGGCCCAGCTACCGTGCCTGCTACCGGAAGAGCTACCTTTCAGCAGCTCCTGCTCCAATCTGTCGACTGCTCTTGCTTCCCTTTTCTTCTGGGCCTTTTCAAGTCGTCGCTTCTGGAACCTGGGGAAAAGCACATGTGTTCTAGATTCCTAAGCTCTTGGTCCATTTTAGGGACAGTGGAGGTCAGCCTGTCCTCAAGGGTTCCAAAATGTGGGGCTTGGATACAAACCCATGCTCTGCATCCAACAGGCTCTCCAAGGGTCCCCAGTCAGTATTTCTCAACCCCGGGGAACAAAAAAAACTAGATATTTTGGAAAGGATGCAGCTACGTGGCACGTGTATGGAGCATGGCCACACTGCTGAACCTTGGGCTCTCTACCTGGGATAATACACCCCATCCGGGGGATCAGGTGTGAGACTGGGTCAGAGTGCTTGCAAAGCATTATGAGTACACACCACAGCTTTGTGAGCACTTGAGACCGGGCTCGGGGCTCGAGTTACTGTGGCATTAGAATGAAATAGAAGGCAATCTCATCACATCTTTTTTTTTTTTTTTTTTTGGTTTTTCGAGACAGGGTTTCTCTGTATAGCCCTGGCTGTCCTGGAACTCATTCTGTAGACCAGGCTGGCCTCGAACTCAGAAATCCGCCTGCCTCTGCCTTCTAAGTGCTGGGATTAAAGGCGTGTGCCACCACCGCCTGGCTGAGGCATATTTCTTGTGCTACTGAAGAGGAACAATAGGTAGCTATTTGTAGTCATCTTTGTTTGTTTGTTTGTTTTTTGGACCTGTCTGGCCTAAACTCACAGCAGGGCTCCATCCTCAGCCTTTCAATGAAAGCCCCGACTGATTCTGCCTGCAAGTTGTGATTAATACCCTCTTCTCTTTCTCTGTCTGTCTCTCTATACATATAAGTGTGTGTGTGTGTATGTGTATGTGTGTATATGTACACATACACATATATATACACATATATAATATACACACACACTTTTATATATATGTACATATATATATACATACTTATATATGTATACACACATATAATGCATACACACACATGTTTTTTCTTTTTGACAAAACTACCTCACCCTCTATCTGGGCCCAAGCCAGAGGTGACTGACTGAGCAGATGGGGGAAACCAAGCTCATGGTGGGGAACGTCATCTCCATGGACAACAGACAAGCACATCTAAGCATCATGAAAGTGACATCATCTCCTCTTTATAGTCAAGGACACCAGGACAAGAAGGTACAGAACTTGCACAAACAACGCAAACTCAAGTCTTTTTCAGACCAAGAGGAACACTAGCGACAACCCCACTACAGTTCAGTTAGCAGGCCGTGTGTCAGCCGCTCATGGGTCATTGCACAGGGTTGCTCCCTGGAGGATATTGTGCCCAGCACCCAGCAAGCTCTCCTGTAGCACACACCATGCTTATCTTTCTCCACTTTCCTACACCAGTGGCTCCAAGGCAGACAACTGCCCCTTGCTGTCCCGTTCTTAAAGCCTCTCGTGTTGTTTCCAGAGGAACAAACTAAACGAAGCGGGAACGGGGTCTGTGGACTACGGACTGGCTCCAGCTTCCTACGCTGAGAAGCTGCTGTGATCACGGCTTTAGCTTAGGATTCTCCTGAGTCATCAGATGGTGGACAAGGCTAACTCACAAAGCACTATCACCAGAGAACACCAAAACCCACAGCCTCGCATCTCGGGGGCCTCCAGGCTCAACTCACGCTTTCTTCCGCTCAGACTTCTCCTTCTTGGGAGCTGCCTGCACCTCTGGCTGCCGAGTGGCCTGGTTCTTGCTAAGAAACAGCACATGCTGGGCCTCCTGCTCCATGCGCTGGATGTAGGCCACATCAGACTCCCCCTTCCTTTGCTTGAACTTGGGGACAGTGATGTCTGGCTCCTCTCCCTTCGCTTCTTTTTCCAATGTCTTCTTGAAAGCCACCTGGGCTGAGGAGAAAGGACACCCAGAGTCGGTGTGGGGGAAGTTCAGGAAGAAGTGGTTGGGACAGGTAAGCAGCCCACGACCATTTCCCTCCTACAGCCACAAGGGGGGAGGACCAAGCTTAATGACAAGCAGAGAGAAAGCTAAAATGCTCAGTTCTGAGGAGCCCCAGATGTGATCTCATGGCCTACTGGCTCCTGTCAAAGATGTTCACTGCCACACAGGTGAACAATGAGACCAGAACAGCGCCAAGCATGGCAGCACACACCCATAATCCCAGCAGTCAGGAGATGGAGATAAACTGATTTTGAGGCCAGCCAGGGCTACCTAGAAACAACCTATCAGAAAACAACAAAACACACCAGTGTGGCTAGAGAGACTATGTACTCCAAGGGCTGGAGAGATGACTCCACAGTTGAGAGCACTGACTGTTCTTCCAAAGGAACCAGGTTCGAATCCCAACAACCACGTGGCAGGTCACAACTGTCTGTAACTTCCAGATCTGACAGATTCACACAGATATGCATGCAGGCAAACCACAATGCACATAAAAATGGAAATAAATTTTTTAAACAAGTACTCCTTAAGGACCTGAGTTTGGCTCCTCTGCAACCACACCGGGCAGAAAGGCCTATAACTCCATCTTTGGGATAACTCCACAGGATCCAGTGCCCCCTCATGGCCTCCAATAGCAATTGCACATGCATCCCTCTACACCAGTCACACTTGTATATACATAATTGAAAATAAAACCTCGCCGGGTGGTGACGGTGGTGGTGGCGCACGCCTTTAATCCCAGCAC
>NW_022196911.1:117027997-117032087 GCF_008632895.1 Mastomys coucha | reverse complement strand
AAAAGAAAACCTCAAAAGTCCAAGCACTCTTACATAAATTATAAAAGCACTGCTGTAAAATCTGCCCTGTGCTGTCTTCCCCGTACCCAGCACTCCCAGTAAGGTCTTGGTGTATTCCCTGCGCCTCAAACGCCTTTAAGTATTTGGGCAACTGGACGGGTGCAGACAAGGCTATGGTGGCACACAGCAAGGGCTGTACATACCCTCCTTTTTTCTCTTCTTGTTACTTAGCGTCTTTTTCATCTCCTGTCGACTCCTCATAATCTCTCGGAGCCTGAAAGGGATTTCTTGCTCATCCTGGTTCTTAGGCTTGCAATCCACTTTCTTCTTTTCTCTGCTGGAAAGAAAACCCAGGAGGAGTGTAACCCTTCCCACGTATAACTTAACCAGAAACATGGTAGGAATTAAGCCTGTAGAGAAACGGCTCAGGGTCCTCTCCTCACCCTCGACCCAAGCTGCCCTGAACTGAATTTTCTCAGCACGCTGAGGCAAAAGGCGCTCTAGAGCCCAGGGAGGCTGGCGGTCCTGACCTCATACCCGGATCGTGGCTCACGAGAAACTTGAGACACTCACCTCCGTTCATTCAACACGAAGTTGAGCGTGGAACTGGGCTGAGGTACGTAGAAAAGTTCCCAACTGGGTCCTCTCCCGGGGATGGCACCCACCTGCGCTGTCCCGGCCGTGAGGCCGAGCGCTGCTGTCCCTGCTGCCCCCGCCGCGCCTGCGGCTGTCCCGAGCCTCCAAGACCGGCCGATCGCGCGGTCGCCCGCGCCACTCGCCCGGACCCCGCCATTACCACCCGAGAAGCGTCCTGCACGAAACCGGTTCCGCCCTCTTCCAAGCCCCGGGCCTGTGAGCATCACTTCCGCTTCCTGCGCTGCGTCACAAACTCATTGGCTCCGGCATCCGCTCCTACTATGGGCTCGCTGCTGCAGAACCTGTCCCGGGGAGGCCGGGTGGGAGCTGCGCTCTGGTGCTGGACAAATGTCCGCGGCCTGAGCGGGCTCCAGTGCCCCAGCTGGGTTGCGCGAAGCCTTTCGTGCAGCCCGGGTATCCCCGGTCTGGGAGGCAGGCCAGCGCTTGGAGGAATCATGGTCAGCGTGCTCACTGAGAGCTTTCTTCTTCAGGTCTGGGCCCCAGACGAGTTAGTGGGCAAGTAAACTGCAAGAGTAATAGTGACCAGGGTCATGGGTGAATAGCAGGGAAGGGAACCCGAGGGCCTTTGAGACGTGAGAGACGGAAAATGGGTGACCCACTGTCCCTTAAGCGTCTCTTGTGGAGTGATGGAAGGACGACACCAGGCTGAGGATGTAGTATAAACATGGTCAGAGAAGCGCTTAGCTATCGCTGGCTGATGAGGGTCAACCGGCCTTCCCCTTATCCTGTCCAAGATTTGTCGTCTGTCAGTCTGATCTGGAGTTGTTCCTCGTGCAAACTCTGAGAGCGAATGCCCAGTGCCAGGTACTAAACCAAGCGACCCTTAACAAGTTTCTTCTCATACCAACCAGTATGTCCACTTCACAAACAGGGAAACAGTATACAGAAGTCAAATATAGTAATATGGTCTATGGTTCTGCAGGAAGTGAGGCCGAGAAGAATCTTAAGCCACCATCCCAAGGCTAGGAAGGCTGGACTCTTCCCAGAGCCGGGAATGGCTTCCTGGAGAGTCATAGGAATTATCCCCTGTTCGCAGGGAACGCACCATTTCTCCAGCTGGGACTGCTGCCAGAGACTTCCCCGAGGTAAACACAGCGTTCTTCACAGACACCATACTCCAGTGCAAGTCACTGATAGCTGCAGAAAGTTGGGGACGGACCACAGGGAAGAAGGTTTCCAAGTAGGTACCGAGAATGACAGGGAGTTGAAGGCCTCCCTGCCCAGGGGGAGCTCCATAGGGCCCCCATGCTCTCTGCCACCTGAGCTTGAGCCTCCCACAAACTGCTGTATGAGTGGCTGCCCTAACTGTGTGTGGGTAGACTATGCAGAAGCTCTGCTGAGGCTCTACCAAGATGGTGGGGAGAAGGCCCTCGCCATTCTAGAGGAGCATGTGACAGATGAGAACCTCAAGGCCTTCCTCAGAATGGAGATCCGGCTCCGAATGCAGAGCGGAGCCTGAGCCAGTTTACCTGGTGACCTGGAACTCCTCATCATGGACAGACTCTACCTTTAAGAAGCAGCAGCAGCAGCACTTTTGTTCCTGAGCCTAGAAGGACGGCACAAGTCTGCCAGGAATAGGAATTATTGTGTGACAACTTCGCCTCAGAATAAATGAATCCTCTATGATAACCACAGGAGCTTTTGTGTTGTCTCTCTGCGTCTATTGTCTTGTCAAAGAATGCATGCCTAGGCTGGCTGTGTATCCCTGCTGAACAGTTACAGCTTGCCTTAGGGGTGAACCCATGTCTCTGAACGTCCTGTGACAGGATCCACAGGACTCGCTCCAGGCCCTAGTGTGCCTGGATGTCTCACTGAGTGTAAACTCTGGTTCCAGTCTGTTTGTGGTAAATGAGAACCAGCATGTGGGAGGGGCCTAGCTGCTCCCTGTCTGCTGGGTCCTGGAGGGAAATGGTCTTTCTGCCCTGTAGTGGTGAGGGCCATCCCTTAGATTTCTGAACACTGCTAGAATAAACAAGACAGCTGGGGCATCAAGCTCCAGGACTAGCTGTCAGACTCTAGCAAGGACTGAGACTAAGTGCATCTGTACCCACCTATCCCACTTAAAGGGAAAGCTAGGGTTATAAAGTGACTTCCTCCTGAGGTTGAGCTGATAAACGGGGCTTTTTCCATGTTTGGCGTTTTACACAGATCTGTGAAACCAAATAGAGATCAGAAGGTAGGGGCCCTTGGCTAAGGGATGACAGAGCCCTGTTCAGGCTGGTATCTTGGGCAGATGTTGCATGCCACCCAAAGTACTCAGCCAGGGCTGGGCCCTGGTAATCAATAGTGGTGACCACACCTATTAGATCCAAGACTCTTGGGAAGCTACTCACTAGAGATTGAAACATTTCCAGTAAGTAAATAAAACAGACTCAGGAAGCTCCTAAAAATTGCAAGATACACAGAGCCTTCCCTAAGACAAGACAATCAATAAACCATTGCTGGAAAGTGGATACTAAACTAGCTGAGCCGCCTGCAAGCTATGTAGAAAACTCCAGACAGACAATTTTGGTGACCCATCACACATACCCAGGGTTTCTGCGTAACAGTCCTGACTGTCCTGGAACTTGCTTTGTAGACCAAACTGACCTTGAACTCAAGAGATCAGCCTGCCTCTGCCTATGCTGGGATGAGAGCATACCACCACGACCCCACCCAGCTTGAATCGTCACTCCCTCATTCCCCACCCCCAACCCTTCATAACCCTCTCAGGGTTTCTTTGTGTAGCCTTGGCTGTCCTGGAACTGTGAAAACCAGGCTGACCTCTAACTCACAGAGATCCACCTGCTTCCCAAGTGCTGGGATCTAAAGGCATGCACCACCTCACCCAGCTGAATCACCACTCTTAATGGGGTTGGCTTTCTGGTAATACAGCTGCCTTTGATCATCCACACTCCTATAATTCAATTAGCTCATCAGTTCGCCAAGCAGTACTTGGGCAAAACCATTTCTCTGTCATTATTGCCCTAGAGTAGGTAAACATTTGTTCACATTGCCAGGAAATGTTAACACCAGTGGATCCTACAAAAGCCAACATTTCCAACATTTGATTATTGTGGGAAAGGTCTGTAAGGTCATGCACTATGAGATGCCCCCAAATGGAAAGGCACTGGCTAGCCCTTTGCAGTGGGCCTCCACCAATTTAATCCCCAAATACTTATCACCAAGCATCTGTGAAGTGCCTCACGGTGGCGAAGACAATAGCAGTACAACATGCCTCTTATACCACTTCAGTGTAGAAGAGAAAGGTTAAGAAACGTGCTGGGCGATGGTGGCACACGCCTTTGATCCCAGCACTCCGGAGGCAGAGCCACGCAGATTTCTGAGTTTGTGACCAGCCTGGTCTAGAGTGAGTTCCAGGACAGCTTGGTCTACAGAGTGAGTTCCAAGACAGCCAGGGCTACACAGAGAAACCGACTCGAAAAACCAAAAA
>NW_022196911.1:116944400-117027967 GCF_008632895.1 Mastomys coucha | reverse complement strand
AAAAAAAAAAAAAAAAAAAAAAAGCTGATCTGAAATAGGTATTCTAGCGGGGTGATCCTAAGACACTAGAGGAGAGCCCTAGAGGCCCTAGAAGAACAGGTACAGGAAATGGGACTACACAGAGTATCAAATTTGCAGAGACTATGGGGTTGAAATGCAAGAGGTGGGGCTGAAAGGCAAGAAAAAAAATGGATAGAGGCTGCTACACGGACATCAAAGTCCACCGATGGGTTTTCTCGGTGGATGGGACAAAGTAAGGTGTAGCCCCAGCCCAGGACTGTCTAGTTGATGGCCCGGTTGTTTCTGGAGGCCATGTACATGTGAGGCATAGCCCTACAACCAGTGAAAGTCATATTTCCCCTCCTTTTGGGGGCCTCGGTTTCCTTCCTTCAGACCCTGACTGCCTGAACCCACCCCCAGCACCCCAGGCAGTGGTGGCTCCCTCAAGGCCCACCAATCTGATTAGTGTCAGAAAGGAAAGTCATAATCCGCTCACCAGGAGAAGGATAAATTCCTAGGCCAGTGCTCTGCTGATCCAGGTCCAGACAACCAGCACCTGTGGCTCCCTGAGATCAGTCCAGTGCTTGGTGAGTATGGCCTATTCTGTAGGCCTGCCTTTCTCACAGCTAGGCATTAGCCAAGTCCTGGTTCCTAGCTTGGTACTGGCTTCAGGCACAGAGGCTGAATCTAGGAATGACAGAGGGGAGTCACTAGACTGGGGGATGTGGCCTACAACAGACATATGCTTCCCTGTTGATTGGTCTCAGTCCTGATGCTCCAGCAAACCACAGACTGCTCATTCACCCTGGGCTGGGAGAAGCTAACAGGCTTTTACCACCTCCACTGAGCTCTTGAGTCTTTAGGAGCCTGTCCTATTGCCCTGTCCTTTAGCAAGGACATCCTACTGATCACCTGCTCTGATTTCCCACAATGCCAAATGGTAGTGCCTGTGCTACCAAGGCCAGCAACCTGACCACACAACAGAATGGCACCAGCTTTAGGTTAGTCCTGGCTAGGCATCTCAGACATGGTTTCCATGGAGACAGCACTGATCATTGGAGCTCTGTCGGGGGAACAGCTGCCCATGGAGGTTCATGGCCTTCAGAGAAGTATTTTTTATCATTGGGAAGTAAGGATGGGTGCCCAGGGGACTGAGCAGCCTGGTCTCCTATGATCCTGTCTTTAGGCACAGAAGCTGAATCTAGAAATGACAGAGGGGAGCCACTAGATTAAGGGGGTGTTGCCTACAAGAGATTTATGCTTCTCTGATGATTAGTCTCAGCCCTGACCTCCAGCAAACCACTGACAGTGGCTTAAGACTGGACAGTACTATGCCACATAGGACTGAGGGCAGAAAAGGGGACTGTAAGAAGTAGTCCCTTGGGAAACCTAGGGGTTGGGAACATCTCCTGTCTGGGTCACCTGTATGGCCTTCAGCAGCAGGTGAGGTTTATGCAGCTTTCTGGAAACCCTGGGAGATTAGGAGTCTCCTTCAGATACTAATAGGATTACAGAAAGCTGTACTGTCCATGGCCAAGGTCACTGGGGCTTAGAGCTCATGGAGAGTGGTTCTGTAGAGAAGAGGAGGGACCATCCTATATAGTGTCTTCTAGGTTGTGGTCTGATATGGGGCAGCAGAGGCCAGCTCAGCCACACCAGCACCTGAGGTAATGCCCAACCCAGAATAGCCCCAATCCAGTGACCTAGTGAGCAGCCTTGCATTCTGTGCCCAGGAGAGTCCCAGTGTGACCACTGCCCTTGAGGCCCACTTCTGGCTCAACTGTCTAAAATGGTGTCAGGAAAGTGAAAGGTCCCAGCTGGGCAGTGGTGGCATACGCCTTTAATCCCAGCACTTGGGAGGCAGAGGCAGGTGGATTTCTGAGTTCCAGGCCAGCCTGGTCTACAGAGTGAGGTCCAGGACAGCCAGGGCTATACAGAGAAACCCTGTCTCAAAACAAACAAACAAACAAAAAAAAGTCTCCCAACCAAAAAACAAAACAAAACAAAACAAAAACCAAAAAACAAAAAAGAGAGAGGTCCCTAGCTCAGACATTCACAGACAGGGCCTGCCCTAGGGCAGCTCAGTGTTCCATTTTGTGGGAATTATTTATCAGCACCAAGTTCAAACACAAGAAACAGATACAAGCCCAAAACAACAAGCACATGAATGTGAACAAATATACTTACAGGGGCATGTCAGTAATGCCTTTAATCCCAGCACTCAGTAGGCAGAGGCAAGCAGATCTCTGTGAGTTTGAGGCCAGCCTGCTCTATAGAGAAAGCTCCAGGACAGCCAGGACTACACAGAGAAACCCTGCCTCAAGATAGGTAGATGATAGATAGATAGATAGATAGATAGATAGATAGATAGATAGATAGACAGATAGACAGACAGACAGACAGATGATAGACATACAGATAGATAGATGATAGACAGACAGATAGATAGATGATAGGCAGACTGGCAGAGAGAATTTGCCAGTATATGACATGAAGAAATAGATTAGGACCTGGGAATACAGAACAACATGAGGTAGAGGAGGACTTCATTCCTGAGAAGGGACTTAGAACTAGTGAGAGCAGCCTGAGTCTGACCACCTGGAAGGGAAGGCAAGTGGCTGTGAAGCTCAACCACAGGATCAGGAAGGAGTGTCCTCTGGACCAGTCTCGGGCATCCTCAGAAGGCTTTCAACAGTGACAAAGCTGGATCGATTCCAGTGTGTGGTGGAATGGGGAGCAGACAAGATTGTTCAATGGCGCCGGGCGGTGGTGGCGCACGCCTTTAATCCCAGCACTTGGGAGGCAGAGGCAGGCGGATTTCTGAGTTCAAGGCCAGCCTGGTCTACAGAGTGAGTTCCAGGACAGCCAGGGCAACACAGAGAAACCCTGTCTCGAAAAACCAAAAAAAAAAAAAGATTGTTCAATGGCTGCCTCCCAGGGGAGATAGTAAAGAGTCCTGGTTCGGGACATGTGAAGGGGCCAAAAAGTGGATTTGGAGCATGGGATGGGTGCCGGGGTTGCATATGGCTCCTAGCAATGGGAGGTATCTGCTGGTACCAGGCAGAACGGCAATCAATGCTGGGAACCCAGGTGGAGCGGGAAGGTGGTTCTCTGGAATAGAGTCAGCTGTCTCTGTCTAGGGATGGTGGTTCCTGGGTGTCAGCCCACTTTGCTCCTGAGGTTGTTAGGGTGAGCCCCGGAGCTAACGGGGATTTGTCTGGTTTACCCCAGCCTGCATGAGGAGTCCAGCCCACCCTGACAGATTCCAAAAGCTAAGGGTCACTGCAGTGTCTCTGCCAGCCTCAGCATGAACCTGGAGCCACCCAAGGGTGAGATTCGGTCAGCCACACGGGTGATAGGAGGACCAGTCACCCCCAGGAAGGGACCACCTAAGTTTAAGCAGCGGCAAACGAGGCAGTTCAAGAGCAAGCCCCCCAAGAAAGGCGTGCAAGGGTAAGCAAGCAACAGAAGGGGTCTCTCACAGAAGGAGCACTCCTCCTGGGCTGTGGGAGGACAAGGTGAAGGCTGGGGTGGGGCTCTGCACTGTGTCCTCATCTTTGTGACTGGGGCCTCCGGAGTGCTAGGGGAACCAAGGGCCTATCATTGACTCCAGGTGCTGCAGCCAGGCAGGTCTGGGAAGCAGATTCCCTTCTACTGTGCACCCCCAGTACATTCTCCTGCGCACACACAGCACCTACATAGGAACATCTAGAAACTCTGTCTTAGCCAGCTGTCTGTTGCTATAACAAAATACTTTTGCAGAAAAGATTTGTTGTGTCCACCACAGATTTGGAGATTGAAAATTCCAGGAGGGGTGGTCCCAACTGTTTGGCCTCTGGAAAAGACCCTGTAGGTATATTACAACCTGGAGAATGGCATCTTGGCAGGAGTGCTGGAAAAAGAGATAGATCGTATGTAGGTAGAGGAAACGAGAAAGCAGAGAGGAGCCTGTCTCTCTCCCTTACAATCCCTATGTTTGTAGTTATAACCTTGTTCTGTAAGATTGACATTAATCCACTGTAATGTTCTTCATGACCCAATCACTTTCTTTTCTTTTTAAGATTTATTTATTTATTTTATATACATACATATATATATATATATATATATATATATATATGTACACTATAGTTATTTTCAGACACACCAGAAGAGGGCATCAGATCCCATTACAGATAGTTGTGAGCCATCACTCCAGCCCAACCCAATCACTTTCTACTTGACCCCCTCCTAAAGCCCCACCACCTCCCAAGACTGTCGCACTGGGGACTCATTTTCAGCATGTGTGTCTTTCAGGGACAAACGGTAGCCTGCACATTGAGGCACACCCACTCACTCCCTCCAGGTCACACTCCTGCAGAAACCCACAGCCCACACTCACACAGGCAACACCATGGTGGTGATGCCTGTCTATGTGCTCACCCTTCCTTCACTGATCCTCGGTTTGTGCATCTTAGCGAAGCATGCTAGGCACGTGGTGGTGGAGGAGGGAGCCCTCAGATCCTGCCCAGCAGCAGATGTAGGGGAGGGAGCCTTCAGTCTGGGTTCCAGGGGTGGCTAGATCTAGACCTGGAGATAACATCCTTAACCACTCTGTCATTGCAGGTTTGGGGATGACATCCCTGGAATGGAAGGCCTGGGAACAGGTATGACAGCTTGGGATTGTTGCATCTGGACAGCACTATTAAGTCCCCTACATCCCTCAGACATCGTCTCACAGGCCCCAGGATCCTCTATTTATTGCTTAGCCTGCCTTCCTCCTGGTCCCTGCTGCTCTCCCAACATCAAGCTTCGGATTCCACCGGGAGGGGTTTCCCCACGGGGCTCACTGAGCACAGGAGAAACCTTTGCCTCTCCTTCCATCTTTGGCAAAGGGTCCCTTGAGTTCCCCATTTCTCTCGACTGGAGGCAAGACTCAGAACACAAGCTTGATGCTTCCTGCCTGGGAGGAAATTTGCAACCGAAGTTTAGAAGTCTCATCCTAGGCAGACACGCTTTCATTTGGGGAGAGGAAAGCGAGGCAGCAGGAAATGGGTGGTCCCGGGGTCACAGCATCTCCTTAATCACACCTCTCCTGCAGATATCACCGTCATCTGCCCTTGGGAGGCCTTCAACCACCTAGAGCTGCACGAGCTGGCCCAGTATGGCATCATTTAGTCAGATCCCTGCTACGTGGCCCTGGAAATACCTACTGAAGACCCACTCCATCCTAACACCCTCTGCAAACCCTGTCCAGGACCCCTGCCCAAGCCTGAGTCCCTAGCCAGGTTACCCTGGCCTCCCCTGGGCCAACCCTAACACCAGCTACTGAGAGCCTACAGCCTCCCACAGGACACCCTGTTAACCTGAAGTCACTGGTCAGCAGAAAGAAGGGAGTTGGACCCAGTCCCACCTCCTGTCCTTCTTGTGGCTGTAATGCAGGATTGGACTCCCCAGTAAGGTTTCCCTCAACTGCCTTCTGAGGGTAGGGAAATTCCTCTGTCTTGCAGCCCTTCCAGATGGGTGTCTTGGGGTAGGACACTGTCCTGGGGAGATGTGGCAAGAGAGACTAAGCTACTCCTTCCATTATATCAACCTTCGCAACATACTCTTGTTCCTTGTCCCTATTTCAAAATAAAATTAGCATGTCTTTGCTCATCTGAGGTGCATTGACTGAGAGCTGTGCTGGCCTTGAACTCAGAAATCTGCCTGCCTCTTGCCTCCCAAGTGCTGGGATTAAAGGCATGCACCACCTCTGCCCAGCTAGCATATTCTTCAAGAAAGGTGGGGAAGGACAAAAACTAGAAAATTAAATACAGGCATCTAATGAGTAGCCTCATGGTCTAGCCAGTCCAACCTAAGACTGACAGCTGACAGTCACTCCCAGTAACTGCCTTCCTGCCTCCTGCTGCATCAACCAGTAACTGTGCACCCCCAGTAAGCTGAGGACTCCACACACAGGGGTAAGGTGTACGGGCAAACTCACTCCAAAGCACCCACAACACTTAGGGTAAATGTTTATTCTTTGGGCATGACCAGAAATGGCTTTCAGAAGGGACCCTCTGTGCTGGACATGATGGTACACACTTGTAATCTGAGCACTGGAGAGCTGGAGGCAGGAGAGTGCTGAAGATAGATCATCATGAGCTATGTAGGGAGTTCAAGGCTAGCCTGCGATACACGAGGCTCTGTCAAAAAAAAAAAAAAAAAAAAAAAAAAAGAAAGAAAGAAAGAAAGGAAGGAAGGAAGAAAGAAAGAAAGAAAAAGAAAAAGATTCCACTACAAGACAACCACAAACTGACCATAATAATTCTACAGATAAAATCAGAGCTGGGTTGCCTGCTGCTGGCAGTCGGCCCTAGGAATTGTCTCCATCTTGATTCTGGAAAGACAGTCCCAGTCATTGTGAGATCTGTAGTTTACTATGCAAGTCTGAATGGACACACTAATAAGCAAAGTCTTCCTCCTACCAAAAAAGGTTTTCTACCGGGTGTGTCCTGGGCATTGTCCTAATTCTTACCAAAGACCAGGAAGCAAGAAGAGACCTATGAGAAGCCAGGAGTGATG
Organism: Mastomys coucha; assembly: GCF_008632895.1. Taxonomy (NCBI): domain Eukaryota; kingdom Metazoa; phylum Chordata; class Mammalia; order Rodentia; family Muridae; genus Mastomys; species Mastomys coucha. The sequence continues at coordinate 117,021,421 of NW_022196911.1, read as the reverse complement.
AAATGGGGACCTAGAGCCAGTCAGCCAGTCAGCGTGAGGCCCTGGCTCCTCTTGCCATCTAGGGGATGCAGGGCAGGTCTATGCAGACACAGACCACCAGGGTGGCCTTTGCAAAAGACAGCCATGGACTTAGCTGGGTCCTGAAAAATCAGGAGTGAAGTTGAGAGATTGGAGCAGCCCAGAGGCTATCTAGGTGAGCCTTGGGGACTGATAGCACCGATGTAGCAAAGAAGCCAGGGCCAGGAGTGGAAGCCCTGTCACCTTCCATGGAAGGTGAGGAGAAGCTTGGAACTTGGTCTGCACTGCAGTCTTCTGAGATCTGCTCGGTGGGGAGGGTAGTGCTAGCTAGTGACTCACAAAGGGCCTCGTTCTGTGTCCTCTGCTGCCTTGTGGACAGCTAGGGCCCTTAGCAGGCAGGCAGACAACAGGAGTTCAGTCCCTTGGATCACCACCACAGTGACAGCACAGCCGCCTATGGCACCAACATTCCCCCGCAGCCATTCTTGCAGCACAGGCCAGCAGCCCTGCAGGAATACTACTTGTCCAGCTGCATTCTGGTCCAGGTGCAATGCCCCCAAACCACACTGAGTGTTCACTACAGCTCCGTCTTCCTGGGAGTTGATGCAGCAGGAGGCAGGAAGGCTGCAGGCTTGCACTCCAGGAGAGCTGCAGTTAAAATACCTGTAGGGCACACAAGGTTTGGTTCTGGGGAGGAGGTCTGCCTTCAGACTCTCTCTCTCTCTCTCTCTCTCTCTCTCTCTCTCTCTCTCTCTCTCTGTGTGTGTGTGTGTGTGTGTGTGTGTGTGTCTGTGTGTCTGTGTGTCTGTGTCTCTGTCTCTCTCTTGCACACACACACAGAGGCACACTCACACACAGACACACACAAGCGCACACACCTGCATGTAAAGAAGCATATGTATATATGTACAAACATATACATATGGATGAAGGTGGGGGTAAAGTGTCTGTCTTAGCAGGCAGAGACATGTTTAATGAGGTAATTGGAGGAGAGGAGGTAACAAGACCTTGTCCCATCCACACTGTGAGTTTGAGCAGACAATGTCAAAGAGGAAGTAGACTGAGCTTCCACAGAAGTTTCCAGAAGGGACTGCAGTAAGAAGAAGTGTTCCTGGGCAGCAGCAAAAGGCTCAGAGATAGAAGGAGCTCCTTGGTGGCTAAGGAGCCTCAGCTGCAGTTTTTTTCAGAGATCTAGACCTCTCTGGACCTGACAACCATGAACAGAGCATGCTCTCTGGGACCAGGCAGGTTCTCCCAGTGACCTGGGGGTGCTCTGCAGGGTGCTGGGAGCACTGTAGCACAATAGGTTGCAGCTATGCTAGGAACAAGTAACCAGTCTTTGGAGCCTCTCTGTCTCCACCCCTCAATATCAACTGGCTTCAGAGACTTTCTGGGAGGGAGCATAATGTTTATCCTGAATGTCCCAAGGAGGACAGGTGATGCTCAGGGTGTCTGTATATTGGAGGAAGCAGACAAAACAGGGACCCTCAAGCAGAACATAAAACATTGTGCTGTGCCTAAATTGGAGTTTAATCACACTCACATGAACACACATGTATAGTTATAGATTGATGACCTGACCTACCACTAAGAGATTTTTCTTGACACTGAAATGTTCTGAGATTTTAAAAAAAAAAACAAAAAAACAAAAAAACTTTTCTGGTGTCTATCTACCTGGAGGGGCAGCATGGACAAGCTAAGTCTGGGCTCTAGAATTGGCCAAAAGTTGGGCTTGTTTCGGCTCAAGACTCATGGCCTAGGTGAGGGCCAGCGCCCACACCTCATGAGTAAGAGCACACATTTGCATGTCTGTCTGTGTATATGTAATATGCGTGTGCCTCAGTATAAGACTTCATTTTGTATTTATATAAGAGGGATATGTGAGAGTAGATGAGTGTGTTTTGTATTACACAACTACACTTGTGTACAGGCATGTGGAAGCAGGAGCGCAGGGCATGTGGTTGTGTTTGCACACAAGAACACGCATGCACATGTGTATGCACGCATCCTCAGGTGGTTGGGTGAGGCATCTAGGCCGCCCCTTCTCTTACCCACGTGGCATTTGGGGGACACTCACTGGTTCTCTTGCCAGTCCTGGTAGGATCCTGCCCCACAGCATTGCAGCCCCAGCTGGACTTGGTCGAGGAGGAAGTGCAGGTCTGGGTCATCCCAGTAGTGAGTGATGGCTGCATGAAGCGTATACTTCAGGCTGCCCTGCAGTGGGTTCCAGAGGGTCACCACTAGAGACCCTGCCAGGGCTTCCAGTGCCAGACAAAAGAGGACAACCCCACAGTAACAGTGCAGTAGGCAGCTGTTCTCACAGAAAGCACCCAGACATCCACACAGGCTCACCATACTGACCACCAGGCCTCCTAGCACCAGCACCAGCATGGGGTCTGTGGGCAGGGGTCCACCCCAGCTACTCCCCTGAGACCTTTTAACAGCCAGGCCCCAAAGCCCCGCAGCTAAGGCTAGAAGAGCCGGCAGGGAGAAGAGGAAGTTAGAGAGGAAAATCAGATATTTGACACAGCTGCCACCCGTGGAAAGAGGGAGGGAGGAGGCCTGGCCTTCACTCCAGGCCTGGTGTTTTGCTCCAGGACAGCATCTGCAGCCCCAGGCCCCTTTCTCCCAGAGTGCTGGACATGGAATATTTGCAGTAGGTGGACTGTTCCTGGTGAGTGGGTGCTCTCGGCCAGCAGTGTCCTGCAGAAGGAAAGGAGACTTAGAGAACACATCAGTGAGATCTCAGTCACTCAGACTCTGACATCGAGCAGAGGTAAGGCCTTACCAGAGATGGGCTAAGAGGCTGGGGTGGACTTAGAGGAAGCTTATGCAAGGAAGTAAAGACTTGAAGAATTGGATAACTCGGGGCCTGGGGACTTGTGGTCTAAAAGGGCAGTGATGGTCCTAGTTCACTGCCTTCCAGGGTCGATGTGTGAGGCCAACCTTCATTAGAACAGTGCAATGGCAGCTCCCTGCAAGGTCCCTGGTAAACACTGGGCAGATCAACAGTTAAAAGATGTACCCACTCCCTTTCTTCTATACCCTTGTGAAAGAGGGACCAACTATGGTCTTGCCTAGACTTGATAGTCCTGGGTCAGGATTTCTGTGACTTCCACATGGCAGAATCACGGCAGGTGGGTCTGCTTCCCCTAGCCTGGAATGGTCTCTGTGTTGGAATCAGTCTATAGTACCCTGCCGGCAGTGGCTTTGTGCCGTCATAGGAGGGACTTTCCCACCCAAGCCTTAAGTGCAGGCTTCCTGGGATAGAGAAACAGATCCTGTGACTACCCGTCTGCCCTTCTGCATGAAACTAGCTTTGATTTCTTTGTATCATCTCAGGCCCCCAACTGAAACTATGCCAAGTGTGGACACTCTGCTGAACCTAGTGGAGAGGATACAGGGAGAGACTGTCTAGGTACTGCTCGCCTGACTTGCTAGGCAGGGAGAGAGGCAGACAATAGACCTGGGGCAGGAATCTAGGGGAGGCAAAGAAAATGTGCCCGCCAGCAGGCAGCTCAGCTGAGCAGGCAGAAATGAGAGAGACCCTCTACAGGGAGATGGGGTAATCTGGTTTTTCAAATGACAGTTTGATTTAGCCATGACTACAACCAGGTGTCTAGGCAAGGGTCCCACTTCACCCCAGGCCCACCAGGAAGGAGCTATCCCTTCCATCTGCACTTGTCCAATTGTGTGGGTCGCTCTTTCACCTTAAATTTGGAGCAGAAAGTGTGAAGGTTGTCAGCTGGAGTCTGTCAGAGCAAAAGGACAGCCTGCCAGAGCCCACCGGCAGCATTAAGACTCTCTGAGTCCACATTCAACCTCAAAGGACATTTGCCCTTACCTGTTCCTGAATCAATACTTCTTTTAGACTATAGGGGGCACCTTAAAGGCTAGCAACCAAGTGTACCCAAGAGCCATCTGATTAGTGAAGCCTCCACCCTTGTCTGAGTCACCCATTGGAACCTTCTTATGACAAATTCTAGCACACAGCTAGACTGGGGGGTGAGGGGGCGGGAGTTAGGTAGACTATAAGCTGGTCCAGGGGCTTCCTGGAGGACCTTAGAGCCAAGAAACATCTTCAACCTGAGCTAGGCCATTAAGTGCTGGCTCACCTGAGACAGCAAGGGGCTGTATTCTTCCTCCTCCATCATCCACACAAATTGAGAAAGCCAAGGAGACCGGTGTCCAGTGTCTCTCTGAGCAGGTTACAGTCCTAGAGTAACAGTGTCCCTTGAACTGTACAACCCAGGGCTGGAGAGCTGCAAACTCCACCCACCGAGCGATCACAGTGGTATCATGTGAGGAGTCACATTTTAGGGCTTACAGCAGGGCCTCCTTCTACAGATTCATTTGGTCTTTCTAGCCTGTAATTCTTAGCCTTGGCTCCGGGATATCCCTAATGTCTGCACAACCATGATTTTGGTAAGACCTAGATGCTGGACTCATGGCCATCACTATTGACTCCCATTTTGGTCTTGGCCTGTAGGCTCAGCTGGTCTTCTATCAGCACCCCTGAAGGATCAGTTCTATGTAAACTGGTTCACAATAGCAGACTCAGAAGCCCCACAGGCAGCATAAAAGCCAATTTATCCTTGTAGTTTGTCCAGAGCAAGAACAAATCAGTATTCACATTCCAGATGTCTCTTCCCTCCAAGCTTCTCAGAAGCAGGATTTTGCTGTGATCACTGTCCAGTCCTTGTGACTAAAGGACTTGAGCTATGCAACTTGCTATGGAGTCAGAAAACATGGCTCCCCAGGCTGTCAAGACTGGGCCCTACCACCCAACTCTGTTTAGTGTGTGTGTGTGTGTGTGTGTGTGTGTGTGTGTGTGTGTGTGTGTGTGTGATGTAGATGTGTTTGTTAGTGTCATTGTAGGCCCACAGGACCTTGAGACATTAGGAAGCCCTTGTAGACATGTTTAGGGCAAGGTCCTGCTGTACATGGCAAATGTCCTTCCTGTTTGGACCCCAGTTCCTCTGAGTTTCAGTATTTGATGGACCTCCCAGGCTCAGCCTCCACTTTTAGCTTTACCTACCATTGTTCTGACTTATAACTTTATATGCCCAGACAATTGAATGGCCTAGCACTTGTGCATCCCGGCCTTTGTCATATCCCACCCCCACCCCCACTGCACTGTCAGTATTGCCTGGAGACTTCCAGTATCTTCCAGCAGCAGCAGAAGCAACAACACCCCATTTTTTTCTTCTCCTGATCAAACCAATTCAGTTAGTCAACAGGGTCTCAAGTGAAGGAGTGAGGATTGAAAAAAGAAAAACAATTAGATAAAATTTTAGCATGACTCCAGCCAGTAATGAGGCTGAAGCAGCTTTGTTTCTCTCCAGCTAGCTTTTACACCATTCTAGGTACATCCAAAACACATGGTCAGTTCTTAGATCAAAGACAAAGTAATCAAGTGAAGTAGTAACATAAGAAGAGATGTGATGTGAAGGGATCATATAAGATAGGGATTAAGCAAAAAAGTAAGCAAAGAGATCACATAAGGTAGTAATCCAGCAAAGTAGTAAACAAAGCCCCAGGGTCCCTGTTTCTAATAGTCTTATCTGAGCCTACTTCCTTGTTTGAGCCCAGTGACAAATGCCAAATTCCTAGAAGCAGCACCAAAAGTTCTCAACATCCTTCCCACCCCCAGTGCTGCTAAGGATGAAATCTAGGACCTCACAGAGTTATAGCCCTACTGTGCCAGCAATTTTTGCATAAAGGCACTAGATTCTTCCTTTTGTTTTGTTTTGTTTTGTTTTCAAGGCAGGGGTTCTCTGTGTAGTCCTTGCTAGACCAGGCTGGCCTTGAACACAGTTCCTCCTGTCTTTGCCTCCCAAATGCTAAGTAAAGGCATGCACTACCACTACCTGGCTAACATCACATTTTATTCAATTCTTCTTGTATGAAATATTCAGGCGGGGCATGTTAGCAGATACCCGGGCCAGGGTGGGAAAAGCACCAAGGTCCTGATGCTTGGCAGTCAGTGAAAGGGCAGCACAGGTAGGATTTTAGAAGGTCTCTTTGCAGATGACTATGCTCCATGGAGAGGAAGTCATCTAGGAACTCAAGGAAGAACCAGGACAAAGGAATGGAGGCAAAGGCTGTAGAGAAATCCTGTTCCCTGGCCTATTTCCTGACTCATGCTCAGCTAGCTTTGTTACAGAGCTTGGGCCTACCTGCCTAGGGTATGGTGCTACCAATAGTGGAGCAAGCCTTTCCACAGCAACCATCCATCAGGACAATGTCTCACAGTAAGACTACAGAAATCTGACCAGGGCAGTTCCTCACCTGAAGTCCCTTCTTCCCAGGTGTGTCTAGGTGTATCAAACTGACAATAAAAACTGCATCACGCCAGCCCTAACCATCTTGACACAGGGTCTCATTGTGTAGCTCTAATGTCCTGGAACTTGCTATGTAGACCAGGCTAGCCTTGAGCTCAGAGCACCACTTATCTCTGCTTCCAAAGTGCTGATTAAAAGAGAGAGCTATCATGCCCAGCCCAATCTTAAAGAAAAGTGTGTGTGTGTGTGTGTGTGTGTGTGTGCTATAATGTGTATGTGATGGTCAGAGGACAATGTTCAAGAATTTGTTTTTCACCGGGCGGTGGCGGCACACACCTTTAATCCCAGCATTTGGGAGGCAGAGGCAGGCGGATTTCTGAGTTTGAGGCCAGCCTGGTCTACAGAGTGAGTTCCAGGATAGCCAAGGCTATACAGAGAAACCCTGTCTCGAAAAACAGAAAAAACAAAAAACAAAAAAGATTTTGTTTTTCGCTGGGCAGTGATGGTACATGCCTTTAATCCTAGCACTTGGGAGGCAGAAGCAGGCGGATTTCTGAGTTCGAGGCCAGCCTGGTCTACAGAATGAGTAGGGCTATATGGAGAAACCCTGTCTCGAGAAAAACAAAACAAAACAAAAAAAACAACAAAAAAATTTGTTGATGGAATGAATAAATCAAAATTAAATAGCAGAGGTTACAGCTTGTGTGTTATCAGCACTGATATTGGCAGTTGGATGGAATTAAGGGGTGTCAGGTGAGGTGGTGGACAGCTACAATCCCATTACCCAGGAAGCAGATAGGAAGATTTCAGACTTGAACCAGCTTGGGCTACATGAGACCAGGATTGAAATGGGCCGTGGATGTGCACAACTTTGTAGAGAGCTTTCCTACCATGAAAGGAGCCTGGGTTTCACCCCAGCATCCACAACATTGGGTGTGATGACACACTCCTGTAACCCTAGCAAGAGGAGGCAGAGACGGAGATGCAAAGTTCAAAGTCAGGGCTGGACCTGTATTTGGACTTGGTTTTGGTTCCCAGCATCCACATGGTGGGTCTCAGTCATCTGAAACTCTAGTTCCAAGGGATCCACTCCCTCTTCTGATGTTCTTAGGTACCAGGCATTTGTGCGGTGCAGTAAAACACTCATACATATCAAATATATTGAAAACTTTAACTCCATCACTCAGGAGACAAAGGTAGGTGGATCTCTGTGAGTTCAAGGCCAGCCTGGTCTGCAGAGCTAGCTCCAGGACAGCCAGGACTATGTCTCAACAGGTTCTTTCAATAAAACATATTCTATACAATAATATATACAATATATAATGTATACAATAAAATATATCATATCTAAAACAACAAATAAATAAAACAGTCTAAAATATAATCAGAGTTTAGTACACTCATAATTGAATTGGTGGCGGGTGCCTGCCTTTCAATCCCAGCACTGAGGCCCATTACTGTGAGTTCCAAGCCAGCCTGATCTACAGCCAAGGCTATATTTAGTGAGACCTTGTCTCAAAAAAAAAAAAAAAAAAAAAAAAAAAAAAAAAAAAAACGAAAAAATAAAATCAAGTAAAAATTCTGGGCGTTTATCCTCTTAAGAGATTTCCATAAAGTCTTCTGCTTCAAATCATATGCATGAAGTTACAAAACTCAGTGCAAAAGGAGAAACTCCAGCTCATTGCTGGAAACTTGTGAAGACGGTACAGAACTTCCTTAATGGTCATAATTGCGCGAGATCTCGATGCTCGTCTCTTCTTGCAGCTTTTTTGCATTGTTCTAACTTTGAGAAATATGCCTCTCCTGGCAGTCTACTGAGTCCAGGGTCCTGGGCCCAGCCTAGGAGGCCGGGCTAGACTCGCGCCTAGGAGGGGCGGAGGTACACGCGGCACCATTTGCGCATGCGCGCGGCCGTTGGCGGGGCCGGAACCTTGTTTCGCTTCTCTGTTCGCCTGGCGGAGTGCGTTGAGCGAAGCACCGGACGTCGGCACTGGCGGAGCCGGGCGGCGAAGCTGGAGCGGCGGTGGCGGCGGCGGCGGGAGGCCGGGGCCGGGGCTGAGGCCGAGGCCGGGGCTCCGAGGCCTTTGGGGAGACAGGCGACCGGAGCCCGGGGCCCGAGCCCGGAGACAGGAGCGGCCGCCATGGCCGAGAGCATCGTGAGTGCGGTGGCCGGGAGGGAGCGGGGCGCCGGGATGAGGCAGCAGATTTGCGGGCGTCCTGGGCGGGCCAGCGCTGGACGGTGCTCGGAGCCGGCGGCTCCTCCTCAGTTGCCCTGGGTTAGGAGAGGTAGCTGCCCTAGCCTAGTCCGGAGAGGCTGGCGGGAAGGAAGGAGGCCGAGCGGTCAGAGTTGAGCGGCCTTCTTCCCTGCTGCCGCTGGTTGCTCTCAGGGACCTCGGCCTTCTCCCAGGCCCCGAAGCCGGTTACGTCCTTCTCTCCTCCCCCATCCCAGCAGTGCCTCGTCATGATTTCACACCGGAGAAGGGCATCCTTAGGGGAACCCCATACCCACAGAGGACGCGGCCATGGGGGGCAAAACAGGCGAGACTGGCTCCTCTTTGACACAGACAACTTGACGACCACCTGTTTAAAAGGAGTGTAATAAAGAAGGCTGATTTCAGTTTAGCCTGACAGTAGAGATTGTCACCCCCAACCCCATGAAATATGTCAGCAAAACGAGGAAAACCAGCCTTTTGTTAACCTGTGGAAGTTTCCAGAGGCTATGTGGCAAGGGTTGGGAAACGACATGAGTAACAGACTGGTCTGACAGAATAATTATGGCCAACACTGAGGAATATTTGGGATTTCCGTGGAATCTGAATCTTGTTAGTTGCTTTAGGCCTGGGACAGCTCTTCAGTGGCTTCCTGCATTCGAGAACATCACTTCTCTCTGGATTTCCAGGGAAGTATAGCTCTTGAGTTTTGTTTTGTTTTTTGAGACTGTCTTACAACTTTATGCCAGGCCATCCTTGACCTTGATAACTTCCTACCTCATCTATCTCCTTGCAGACAAGGGCTGCCATTTCTGGCAGGCTAAGAGTTAAGGCTTTTCTCTGAGGGTAGCTTCTTTCCTTATGGCTCCCTTTGGGGGTCTTCTGTTCTTTCAGTATTTCTTATCCTGGATGCAGACGATGCAGAGAAACCTCAGTAAGGCTGACTTTGTTTTAAAACTTAAATTTTACCATCACAGATGACTTGCCTAGAATTAGGTGAGGTATCAGCAGGTTGATCTGCTTTTTAAACTTTCTACTTACTTTAATGATCTTTACTGAAGTTAAGCAGTTTGTTCAGGTATTCCAAAGGCTGACTTCGGCATCAGTGAGTCTTAAATTGACTTTCTCAGGTTGTGAGGAATTAATTAATAAACTCTTCAGAAGTTTTACTTTTAAGACTTATGTATTTATTTTATGTGCGTGGGTGAAGGAAACCAACCCGCCGCCACACGTGGGTGTTTTACCTTCATACATGTGCACCATGCCTGGCTGTTGAGAAGGCCAGAGTAGGGTTTTGATTCTCAGGAACTGGTTGTGAGAGACTGTGTGGGTGCTGGGAATTGACCCAGTTCTCCTGGAAGAGCAAGCAGTGCTCTTTGTGGATAAGCCATCTCAGCAGCTGCATTTTCAAAAAATTATGTGTATATGTGGGTATGAGCGCATGAGTGCAGTTGTTGCTAGAAGCTAAAGGTATTGGATACCCTGGGGCTGAAGTTACAGGCCAGCAGTTGTGCTTCGTTCAATTGCGGATGCTGAACTAGGATGCTCTGCAGGTAGTGAATGATGCTCTTACCTGCTGAGCCATCTCTCCAGACCTGTTTGTTTTGAATTCAAAGGGAGGTCTTCAAAGGATTTCTGTAGGGATAATGTTAAAAACTCAATAGTTCTTCCAAGAAAATTTCTATTCTTTTAATTTTGACCTTTTTGTTGTTGTTGTTGTTGTTTTTACTTTGTGATCCATACTCAGCTGTGTTGTCCAGGCTGTCTTCTAGCCCCAGTGCTCAAACTCCTCAGCTTTCCAGATAAGTGGAACTACTAATGCTTGTTTCTACACATTTGGCTTCTTTAAAAAAAAATTATGTATGTATTTTGTTTCTGTCTGCATGTACACCTGCATGTCAGAAGAGGGCATCAGATTTCAGTATAGACTGGCTGTGAGCTACCATGTAGTTGCTGGGAATTGAATTCAGGACCTCTGGAAGAGCAGCCAGTGTTCTTAACTGCTGAGCCATCTCTCCAGCCCCACATCTAACATTAAGAGTCTGTGTTTTTCATGTGTCCAAATCTGTCTGTTCCATGTATTCTCTTTTGTAGCCTGTCAGAAGCTAATCCAAAACTTTTCTTAGTACATGGTTGTTTCTTCTTTTTTTTTTTTTTTTTTTTTTTTTTTTTTTTTTTTTTTTTTGTTTTTTTTGTTTTTGTTTTTGTTTTTTTTTGCTTTTCGAGACAGGGTTTGTCTGTGTAGCCCTGGCTGTCCTGGAGCTCACTCTGTAGACCAGCCTCGAACTTAGAAATCCACCTGCCTCTGCCTCTGCCTCCCAAGTGCTGGGACTAAAGGCGTGCACCACCACCGCCTAGCGGTTGTTTCTTCTTAACCCAGACTACCATCAGGTAGAGTGACTGCGCTTTAGAATTCTTCTTTGGTAAGCAAGGCATTGTGGCATAGGCCTGTAATTCCAAGACTTAGGAACCTGGGCCAGGTAACATTTTTATCTTTGCTTGCATGGAAATACATTTTGTTAAAATCCAGCTCCCTAAGAAAACCTCTTGTTAGAGTTTACCATAGTATTAAGGGCCTTTATTTTGTTTTGTTTTAAAATTAATTTATCTTTTTAATGTGTACATGTTTACTTGTATGAACTAATGTGCCACACAAGCATGCAGGGTCCTGTAAAGCAGAAGTGGGTAGTGCATCCCTTGAAACTAGAATTACAGACAGTTAAGAGCTTCCATGTACATGTTGGGAATTAAACCTGGTGAGTTCTAGGACAGTCAGGACTACAGAGAAACCCTGTCTTGAAAAACAAACAAATAAACAAACAAATCCAAAAACCTTATCTTAAGATTATAGCCCTGCTGGCTTCTTCTGATGTTCTCTCCTCCTCTGGAGTGCTTGGGATTACACGTTCCTACCATGTTTAACCTTGAAGTTGTGCGTTCCACATGAAGTTAGAATGTGTTTGAATCAGAGTCGTACTTTAGACCATCTTTCATGTGTTGATGCCCCTCACATCTTGTTTCTCCTTCAAGGAAAAAATGGAATTGGGGATTGAAAGGGGAAAGATTGGGAATGGGGAGGTGGCTTAGTGGGAAGGGGGTCACTGTGTAAGCATTGGAACCAGCATCTGGAGCACAGCTGGACACAGAGGTGTACATCTGTGATTCCAGCACCACAGAAGGTGCAGAGTAGTAGAGGAAGACACCCTACGTTGACTGACAGCATGTGGGTGTGTACAAGCGTGTGCAACTGTCTGTGCATACAGTACATCCAACATACACACCACAGACAGCTGTGGAGGGTGATTTCCATCTTTGGTTTGTGTAAGTCTTATAAAACCAATACCTCATTAGGTACAGTAACTGTCTTTCTTGACTTAATACAGATAATCCGTGTCCAATCCCCTGATGGAGTGAAGAGGATCACAGCCACAAAGAGAGAAACAGCTGCGACATTTCTGAAAAAGGTACCTGTGACATTGATCTTCAGGGTGCCTGTCTCTGCCTTTTCCTGTTTCCTTTTTGACTTACCCCACCAGCCGTCACTGGTGTGGATTTTTTACTGTGTTACTGGACTGGATAGCTGCTGGGTCATTGTTGAGGGACAGGGAGGTAGAGAAGGAAAGGGGACAGACTGGCGGAGTCAGAAAGGTAGAGTCTCACTACGTAAGCTGGCCTTGTGCTCTAAGTAATTCTCCTGCCTCAGCTTCCTGAGTGCTCCTTGGATTACAAGTATGAACCACCATGCTGAACTCTGGATCAGGTATTCAATCACAGTTAATATCTACTAGAGCACAGGTAGATGTTAAGGCACTTTGCAAGAGGAATTTTTGAGAAGTAAAATTTGGAATCCAGTGCGGTGCTAAGGTCTGTATCTGGTCTCAGGAGGCTGAGATGAGAAAGGTTGAAGCCTGTGTAGTTGATGTAGTGAACTGCAGACCAGCTGGGTCCATGGAATAAGACTTTTCTCATTCCCTCCCCCAACCCACAAGCAAGGACCATGTTTCAAACAAACAACATTTGGAGAAAAACTTCAGTTTATCAAAGGGGAATTGTAATAAAAATTTTTTCTAGAATGATACATTCTATTTCTTTGTTTTTGTTTGGTTTTATTTTGAGACAAGGTCTCTGTGTAGCCCTGGCTATCCTGGAACTCACTGTGTAGACCAGGCTGACCTCAAACTCACAGAGATCTGCCTGCCTCTGCCTTCCAAGTGCTGGGATTAAGATGTGTGCCACCACACGCAGCTCATTCTTTTTTGTTAATTTTGAGATAGTCTCTTACTACTTAGTGCTGACTGGCCTGGAACTTCCTTTGTAGACAAGGCTGTCCTCATATGCTGGTCTTGAATTCAGAAAGGTCTGTCTGCCTCAGCCTTCTGATTTTATTTATTTTTATTTTGTGTATATGAATACTTTGCTTGCATGTATGTGTGTACACTTAATATGTGCATTGTCCATAGTGACCAAAAGAGGATGTTGGATTCTTCTGACCTGGAGTACAGGTGGTGCTAGTGACTGACTCTAGGTCTTCTGCCACAGGGTGGAATGTTTTTAACAGCTGACCCATCCCTCCAGCCCTGCCTCTCCCCGATTTTTTTTTTAAAATATTTTTAATGTATGTGGATGTTTTGCTTGTGTATGTTGCCAGGTCTGTAGACATTTGCCTGCATGGTTGCTTACTAAATAGAACAATAGGAAATTCTGGCAATTTTGTCATCTTTAGGTTTGCAGGTGAGGATATGTGTGTCACATATATATGTCTAGTTCCTGTGGAGGCCAGAAGAGGGGTCAGATCCCCTTGGAACTGAGTTACAGGTGGTTGTGAGCTGCTACATAAGTTTGGAATTGAACCTGGGTCCTTTAGAAGAGCAGGCTTTGCTCTTAGCCACTGAGCTACCTCTTCAGGCTACCTCTCTCTTCCTAGTTTTTTTTTAGAGAAATTAAAGCCACATGTTTATGACTTTGTATGTACAGGGAGTAATGGAGAGAGCTGAGTCAGACCTAAGGAGAATAACTTTTGTTTTATACTTTACCCCAGGTCAACAAATTGTGACCCTCATTTTTTTCATCCTTGTCAATGTGGAAGTAGTGTAATTCCCAACTTTCTTTGCTATTAGCTGCATTTTATAACTGAGTACCTAGTGTTATTCTTGAGGCATTTTTTTTTGGCGAGGTATTTCAAATGTCAGAAGCAATCTCACTGATGCTCTTCAAGTCTAGACACAACGGACTTTCCAAAGAAGTCTCACTGTGTGCCCTGGGAACTATCTGTCCTTGGAGTGTTATTTTGTGTTTCAATGCTTTCTGAAAGTCATTTGGAAAACATTTTAATTGTGCATCATTCTCACTCATATATAAGAAGGAAAAACTTTAGTGAAATTAATGGGCTAGGATCTAAACAGGTCTCTGCTTACAGGGTCTAGCCCTGGTGACTTAGTGTCTGTGCAGGTCCTGTCACAAAGGGTCCAGAGATGCTGGCACCCAGACCCAGGCTGCTCTTTCCATGGTAACTAGAGAACTCAGCACCCAGCTTTCCCTTGTCACTCGTTAATTGGCTTGTTTGGTGGGGAAGCAAGTTATGCCATTGGGAGTGACAAGTTCACACAAGCCTAGGCAGATTGTCAATTTGGATGAACACTGGGCCCATAAGACCATGTTATTTATAGGTATATCCACGTCTAAGAAGGCATTATATAGTCATCTTTCATTTACTTTTTCTTTCTTTCTTTTTTTTTTTTTTGAGATAGGGTTCTTCTGTGTAGCCCTGGCTGTCCTGGAACTCACTCTGTAGACCAGGCTGGCCTCGAACTCAGAAATCCACCTGCCTCTGCCTCCCAGTTACTGGGATTATAGGCGTGTGCCACCACCACCTGACTTTTCATTTACTTTTTACTTTTATTTTTTACTGAATGGTATGTTACGGATGTGGTTCTCTGCTCGAACAACTGTCCTGCAGCCCGGTCACCACCATTCTGTTTTCTTTTTCTTTTCTTTTCTTTTTTTTTAAGATTCATTTATTTTATTTATATGAGTACATTGCACCTGTCTTCAGACACATCAGAAGAGGGCATCAGATCCCATTACAGGGCTGGAGAGATGGCTCAGCCATTAAAGGCTAGGCTCACAACCAAAAATATAAGATCCCATTACAGATGGTTGTGAGCCACCATGTGGTTGCTGAGAATTGGACCCTTGGAAAAGCAGTCAGTGCTCGTAACTGCCAAGCCATCTCTCCAGCCCAACCATTCTGTTTTCTTTTCCTACTAAGGTGTTGAGTTCCACTACTTTAGATGTCTCTTGTAAGTGGGACTACACTCTGTGTGTGTGTTTGAAATCCAATGAACGGCCTTTAAAACAGCCTCTTTCTTCCCGTATAAACTTGCTTGGAAGGCAGATCTTAGCCCTGCAAATGTTTGGGCAGGATGGCCTGTCCTAAGTAGCCTTTTTTTTTTAAATATGTAGCTTTATACTTTGTAAATAAATTAATGTTGGCATGTGTGGTGAGATTGCTTATGTTGAAAATAACTCACAGACCAGCACTTGGGAGGTGCAGGTAAGAGAATCAGGAGTTCAAGGCCAGCCTTATCTGCATTGTGAGTTTGAAGCTAGCCAGAGCTATTTGAGACCTGTGTCACTGTTGACTCTACCCCAGCAAGAACAGAAGATGATGACGACTTGTGGAATCTTAGTGATTGGTTCATTTGAGACCATTCATTTCAGTGTCTCACTGTTGGGTTTTTAGAGCCTAGAACCTCTAGAGCCCCGCATGTAAGATGCTTATTATCTGTTGAGTTAAATGATTAATAGGTCCCATAGCATATAAGGGATTTGATGATCTACCTCCCTCCCTGCTTATCTGTTTTTCCTTCTTTTCTCTTTTTCTTTTTCTTTTTTTGTTTTTTCGAGACAGGGTTTCTCTGTGTAGCTCTGGCTGTCCTGGAACTCACTCTGTAGACCAGGCTGGCCTCGAACTCAGAAATCCGCCTGTCTCTCCCTCCGAGGTGCTGGGATTAAAAGCGTGCACCACCACCATCTGGCTCTCCTTTCTTTTCTTTTTCCCCTTCATTGTTTTGTGTCAGGTCATCAGGGTCTCATGTATATAGTCCAGAACTTTTTGTGTAGCTGAGACAAGCCTTGAACTCTATACTCCTGTTTCCATCTTCCCAGTGCTAAAAATCACAGGAGTGTGCCACTGTGCCCAGTTAACATTTCATCTTATTTATTTATTTTTATTTTATTTAAAAAATTTTTTTTTCTTCAAGACAGGGTTTCTCTGTACAGTTCTGGCCGTCCTGGAACTCACTCTGTAGACCAGGCTAGCCTCGAACTCAGAAATCTGCCTGTCTCTGCCTCCCATCTACTGGGATTAAAGGCATGCACCACTACTGCCCAGCTGACTTTTTTTTTTTAATTTATTTATTTATTATATGTAAGTACACTGTAGCTGTCTTCAGACTTACCAGAAGAGGGAGTCAGATCTCATTAAGGATGGTTCTGAGCCACCATGTGGTTGCTGGGATTTGAACTCAGGACCTTCGGAAGAGCAGTCAGTGCTCTTAACCGCTGAGCCATCTCTCCAGTCCCCCAGCTGACATTTAAAAATATTTTACACTTATTTATGTATTGGAGTGGATGGTGGTGACATTCATGTCATGGTACACATGTGGAAGTCAGAGGACAGCTTGCAAGAGTCAGTTCTCTTGTCTATCAAATTTTGGTCATTAGGCTTGGCAGCAGGCACTGACTGTTGAGACTCTCGATTGCTACAGCTGTCTTCTCCATTAGTAGCATCATTCTGCACTCCATTTTCTCTCTGTGGGTAGGTTTATGATTTGAATTGGAATTTCACTATTGTTTCAAAGGTAGCAATTAACTTACCACAATGGCCTTGACTCTGGTTAGTTTCAGCTTTTTTTATTTATACGGGACCTCTGGCTTCCTGTGGACCACTCATTGAATTGGCATTGGTATGATCTATACAGTTTTTCTCAAGTGAAATGACAAGGGATGCATACGTCTGATGAGCACTTCCTAACGTTACCAAATGCTCTTGCCGTGGTCTTGGGAGCCTGTGGCATGTGATACTTGGATGTTTCATTACATTTCTGTTGTTTGGGGCTTATAGGTTGCAAAGGAGTTTGGCTTCCAAAACAACGGCTTCTCAGTTTACATCAATAGAAACAAGACTGGAGAGATAACAGCATCATCCAGCAAATCCCTCCATTTGCTAAAAATCAAGTAAGTGCGCGGCCAGTGGAAGAGAGGCAGTAGGAGGGACTACTGCCCTACCTGAGGCTGCCTGGATTTCCTCTTACCTCTGGATGCCACTCTATGGCCCTGTTGACTGTTCACATACAGGGGATTGTGTTGCTTGGCTGGTGTACAGCAGTCATGCGAGGCCAGCAGTTACTGTTGAGCAGGTTTGATGATGGAACTCTGGAATGGTGTAGAGAGAAGGTTATGGTCTTGGGTCCATATCTGAAGTAGGGCCAACGTCTTGCCTGGAGGGAAGGACTTAGAGCACAGCTGTTGGGAAAGAGATGCCATCGTCGTGTCAGCCCCGTTTACTAAGAAGTTAGGTGAGGTATGGTGCTCCATTTTCACTTGGGTGTGTCAGTGGGGCTTCTGCAAAGACCCCTTACTCACTGCCTATGGTCATGGAGTTCTGTGACTCAGCCATGCAGCAGTTTGCGCAGCAGTTTGAGCGCAGGGGAGAGTGGTTGTAACAAAGGATGGAGCCTGCATAGTTGAAGACGTTTGCTGTGTGGCTTTTTATAGACCAGCTAGTTCACTCTTCTATAAACTGGGCACCTTCATTCAGCAGTCTTTTTATTTTAGATGTATTTATTTTATGTGTGTGAGTGTTTTACCTGCATGTATGACTCAGTCTGCAGGCATATGTCTGCATGCCTGATTACTAGACAGAACAGTAGGCTGTTCTGACAGTTTTCACTTTTGAGTTTATAGATTAGGATGTGTGGGGAACAAAATATGTAGTGATGATATACTTTGTTCAAAGGCTTGACACCTGTCTGTCTTTCCCTGTAACTAGTTTGTGCCTTTTGTTACTGTTACTTTTGACCATTTCTAGCAGGGTACCTGAAGTCATATTTCTTTGAGCTTTAGGAGGGTTTGATTGATGTGTGTTATTTATTTTGGGGTAAGATATTGCTAGGTCAGTAGATCAGGCTGGCCTTTAAGTTTTTATGAAGCTGGAGCCTTGAGTCTTGAACATAGTAGCTACCCCTGTATCCCTGGGCTGCATCTTCCACTCCGAAGAAGTGTTTTTGCATTTTGAGGTTTTTGGTTGTTGTTTTGTTTGTTTGTTTGTTTTTTGGGTTTTTTTGGTTTTTCAAGACAGGGTTTCTCTGTAGCTCCGGCTGTCCTGGAACTCACTCAGTAGACCAGGCTGGCCTCGAACTCAGAAATCCACCTGCCTCTGCCTCCCAAGTGCTGGGATTATAGGCGTGTGCCACCGCATTCCGGCCATTTTTACATTTTGAAAATTAACCATTTCTTTAAAAAAAAAAATGTATAGCCAGCACACACCTTTAATCCCAGCACATGGGAGGCAGAGGCTGGCATTCATTTGTGAGTTCGAGGCCAGTCTGGTCTCCATAGTGAGATCCAGGACAGCCAGAGCTACATAGTGAGACCTTGTCTCAAAACAACAATAATTTATTACATTTCATTTGCGTGTCTGTGTGTGTGTGTGTGTGTGTGTGTGTGTGTGTTCATGTGCACACACATGTGCATGCTCTCAAGTGAAGAGGTCAGAGGACAACTTTTGGAATTTAATTCTCTCCTTTGGGCCCTGGGGATGAAATTCAGGTTGTTGGGCTTGTCAGTACACACCTCCATCCACAGAGCCCTCTCACCATCTCCCTGAATCAAGTCATTTCTCAGGAGTGTTACGGAAATTTGAGTTTATGCTGCCATTCCTTCCCTGCCTGTGAGCTTTGGGAAGTTTCTTTACCTCACTGGGCCTTGTCATCCTTGTAACAACCTTTCACATGGCTGTAGGGAGCCTGTGTATGCTAAGTACAGTGAGCATTAAAACAGTCAGTGGCTGTGGCTTTTTGGATACAGTTTTTTTTACTTGTGTGTGTTTGCGTCTTAGGTGGTGGTGGGCTGTCTGATGGACGATGCTGGCAATTAAACTCAGGTCCTAGATGAGCAGTAGGAGTGTCAGCTGCTGAGCCATCTTTCCAGCCTGGTCGGTGGCTTACAAAAGCCACAGTGTTGGTGTTGGTGCAGGGGATTGCATTTAAGTCTGCACATACACTGGGCAAGTGTTGAGCTACCAAGCTAAAGTCTAGCTTGTTTGGTTTTGAGACAGAGTTTTCCTGCCACATAAATGAGCCTGGAGCTCACTGCTCTGCTCCTTCCTCCTAAGTGCTGGGGTCATGGTGTGTTTAAAAACTGTTCTTGCTGGGCGGTGGTGGCACACGCCTTTAATCCCAGCACTTGGGAGGCAGGGGCAGGTGGATTTCTGAGTTCGAGGCCAGCCTGGTCTACAGAGTGAGTTCCAGGACAGCCAGGGCTATACAGAGAAACCCTGTCTCGAAAAACCAAAAAAAAAAAAAAAAAAAAAAAAAAAAAAAAAAAAAAAAAACAAAAAACAAAAACAAACTGTTCTCATAGATAAAGAAAAGAAATAGAATTTCACTGGGTATGCTCAGAACTTACTGTTGGAGGCAGAGTGATTGCAAATTTGAGGCCATCCTGGGCTACAGATCAAGGCCTTGTCTTAAAAGAAGAAAAGAGAAAGCAGGTACCAAGAGAATAGTTTCCAGATAAACCACGTGGACCACTTTGTTGTTGTAGTAACAATAACCAAGAGAACAGATGGTATTTGAAACATCTCTCTCTAGGCATTTTTGTTATTTTGTACAGGGTCTTACTATGTTATCCTACTTGCCCTGGAACTCTCTGTATCATCCAGGCTGGCCTGAAACTTTCACCTTGCCTCCTTTGTTCTGGGATTAGAAACCTGTGCTACTCTGATTGGGTTTAGAGTGTATGTTTTAATGATAGATTTACCTCAACATTAGCAGTTTATTTCCCTACTGTCTTAGAGATTCGTGATCCAAGTGCCATCAAGGTATGTGAAGTATTTTTCATTGGTGTGTGGAAAGCTGTGTTCTTACTGTCCTCATGTGGTCTCTGTGTCTAGAGAATACACCATAATACCTGCCATTAGAATGGAAAGTAACTAGAACTTTATTTTACTTGTGTTTTTAAGAATGGTATTATTTTTTTTGTTGAAACTTTGTGTAGATCTTAGTTTTCTGTCTTGTAGTTTCATTATTGTTGCTCAGTAATTAAATTTATTTCCGTTACTCCTTTTTAGGGTGTGTGTGTTCACACGTGTGCGTGTGCGTGTGCGTGTGCGTGTGCGTGTGCGTGTGTGTGTACGTTCCATTCTCTGGAGTTTGTGTTTATGTTCCAGCATTTGAGTCGTAGGCTTGCCTCTCTCTTTCAGCACTTACTCTGTCAATTCTTGCTTGTATAAATTTATTTCCCTTGTAATTTTTGTTTTTTATTGGGGGGGAGTGTGGCTTCTAAGAGGATCTATTTGATCCAAGTTGGTTTTAGTGGCATTTGCTTGTGTAAGCACCAGGGGATGCTGGGGAGCTGCATTCCTTTTTGGTTTTGGTCTTCCAGATCCCAGAAGCAGCCCAGGTTTCACTCCATATACATGTGCCTGACTAGAGTCTTGGAGGTAACTTTTCCCTGTGGAAGCACACTCAGTTTCTTCTTGGTTCCCATTCTGAGTTCCTGGATTCTCTCAGTTGTTCAGACGTCCTTGAGTCATCTGGGTTTTTTGTTTTTTAAAGACATCCTCGAATTATCCAAGCTGGCCTTGCACTTAATGTGTAGCTAAGGTGGACCTTGAATTTGTAACTGCTTGCTTTTACCTTCTCAAGTGCTGGGATAACAGGTGTGCACCATCAAGTCTGGCTAATCCTTTGGTTTATGTAGGAGTCTCACGCTTGGCAGTCTACTATGGGCAGGAGCTCAAAGACTCATCTGCTGCCCAGTGAACACTACCATCTCTGAGCCTCAAGTGCCTCATCCTGGCCTGGCCAAGGGACAGCTGTGTCCTCTGCTATTCTTAGTGACATTGCTGCGAGCTTTGGAAGGCCTGGGTGGTTTTTTTTTAGCTTTAGTGCTCAGCAGTGTTTTTTACAGTATATTGGCTAAAATTGATCCGGTGTCTGAGCCAAGTATTTTATAGTTAGAGGATGTTTAGAAATATCTAATCCAGCGTTAGAAGCAGAAGTTCTTGTTACAGTCTGGCAGCTTTACTGCCTCTGAATTACGGAGGATACGGAGGCCAGGGCAGCTCTTGCAAGCTGTAGTCCTCCTCTGGGGAGGCCGAGTGGCCGTCAGTGCTTGTACTTGCAGACACTGCTCCTCTTCCATTTGTTCTTCAGCACTGGACCAGTTGTTCTCTCAGCTTCTTTCTTGTGTGTCCTCTTGACAGCAGCTGAAAGTTTGCCAAATGATCTGTCTCCTCCTGTCCTCAAAGGCTGGAGCTGACTTAGTGCCCGAGACACCTCTGGTCAGCCATGACCCACAGTGGTTCTGTGATAGCTTCAGAGAGGAAACTTTCTTTAGCCACAAGTCATGTCAAGTTGGAGCAGAGCAAGTAGAAGTGTCGCAGCTCTTTCGGAAACCAGGCCTTCTGCAGTCTTGGAGCAGGAAGGCTGTGCCTGGGACTCTGCCCTGTCAGAGTGAAAGAAAGTGTTGGCATCTGCTTGAGGTTCCCAGGGGCAGAAACCAGCAGAATTGCCCCTGTAGTGTGGTGACCCTCTGTCCCTGGCGGATATTAAGACAGATGTGGTTACACACATCTGTAATCCTAACACCCAGTAAGTAGAGGCAGAAGGATTTTCTTTCTTTTTTTTTTTTTTTCCCAAGACAGGGTTTCTCTGTATAGCTCTGGCTGTCCAGGAGCTCACTCTGTAGACCAGGCTGGCCTCAAACTCAGAAATCCTGCCTCTGCCTCCCAAGTGCTGGGATTAATTGCGTGTGCCACCACCGCCCAGCTGAGGCAGAAGGATTTTGAGTTTCCATAGTGAGATGTGGAGTTTTTTGTTTTTTTAAATAAGTCAGTGTTTTAGTTAGGATTTTTATTGTTGTGATAAAACACCACTACCAAAAGTAGCTTCGGGAGGAGGAAAGGGTTGAATTGGCTTATACATCCTGGTTCACAGTCATGGAGGGAGAGCAGGGCAGGAAGTGAAGTTGAAGCCCTGGAGGAATGCTCATTCTTCATGGCTTGCTCAGCCTGCTTTCTTAAACACCCCAGGACCACCTGACCAGAGGGTAGCACTGCCACCAGTGGGCTGGTCCCTTCCATATGGAGTTGATTGCTAATTAAGAGACTGCCCACAGTTGGCCTACAGGCTGTAGTACCAGGCATGCTTTCAGTTCTACTTCTCTGTTGTATACTTTACTTTGCCAAGCTGACAAGGCAAACAATGAAAACAAACCAAAACCCACCAGCAGGACAGTCAGGATTGTGCCTTGGAACTTGTTGATTATGGCAGTTCTCTGAGGCCTGTAGATGAGAGACCAGATGTGAAGTAGCTTGTAAGTTAGTGGTTGCATAATCCGTGCCTGGATGCTTGTGACTCATGTCACCTCATTCAGTGTTGGACTTGTATATGAGCAACATAGATCGATGGAGAGCTGATGTGTGGATTAGGTAGATTGCTATGGATGGAGAGCTGATGTGTGGATTAGGTAGATTGCTATGGATGGAGAGCTCAGCACAGGCCAGAGGGCTGTCCTCGAGCCCCAGGTGAGCGCAAGCTATATTAATGATGCAGTCAGATGGCTACGTGTGTTTCATAGCTTTTAAAATATTGGTAAGAGATTTCAGATGATGTGCACTGATGTTTATAATGCCAGGAAAGAAAGAAGTTTCTGTTGTCTTAAAATCAGGAACTTCCCTATGTAGCCCTTTAAAATGGTAGCATTTGTTCTTTGAAGCTGTCAGGGTCCACACCAAACTTTGTGGTTTGTATTTGGGGGAGTATGGCATTGTGACATTTTGTCCTTTGAACAGGCATGGAGATTTGTTGTTCCTGTTTCCCTCAAGCCTTGCTGGACCCTCGTCTGAAATGGAAACATCGACCTCAGCAGGGTTAAAGGCCTTTGGTGCTCCTAATGTGGTTGAGGATGAGATCGACCAGTACCTCAGCAAGCAGGATGGGAAGATTTATAGGAGCCGAGACCCACAGCTGTGAGTGCTCCACGGGCTCCTGCCTGCCAGGGATGCGCCAGTGGATTATTAAAGTGCATATTTAAGAGCTGGGTGTGGTGGCTTTAGTAATCTTAGACCTTAGGGGCAAAAGCAGGAGGACTGTTTTAAGTTCAAGGTTAGTCTGGTTGACATAGTGAAATCAGGCTAGCTCTTGAGACCATGTCTCCAAAAATAAATAAATAAATAAATAAACAAACAAACAAATAAAATAAGCATGTTCCATGTTAGTAAGTATTTGATAAAGGTGAAAAATCTGAGTTTGGCCACCTATTATCACATTATTTTACTGCATGTTATACAACTTTTTAGTAGATGAAACTTTAAAATAGATTCCACATAAAATGTTTAGGAGTATGTGAATACTGAGAAACTCAAAAGGTGTCTAGAGACAGGTGGGGTCTGTTTTGATGCCTCTGGAGATGCATGCCTCCTCACTCCAACAGAGGTAGGAATAGAAGAGACTGATGATAGTTGATTTTTTTACCATTGTAAGGGCTGGCTCTGACCTCTTAGGAGCAGTAGAATGGCTTTAGTAGAATATCCTGGACACTAGGTACCCTTCAGTGAATCTTACCTACAGATCTGCTGCTTGGATATTCACTTTGTATCAGGTTATGTAACATGCTAGTGCATGTGCAGTTGAGAGTGCTTGCTGTTCTTGCACAGGATCCAGGTTTGAATCTCAGTATCTGCATGGTGGTTTACAGTTGTCTGACCTGTGCACCAGGCACATAGTATGAAGGCAAGACACCCATACACATAAAGTAAAATTGAAGTAAAACAGAGAAACCACTTAGAAACACCATGATCTACACTCAGATGTGAAATTATGTATGTGGAGGCTGTTTGTCTCTGCAGTGGGTGCTGACAGTGGGACACTTGTGTGTCAGGTGGGAGAGCCAACAATGCCACTCAGCTGCAGGACTGGAGCCTCTTCAAGGGAATCACGATAACCTGGGCTTTCTTGGTCCTTTAGAGCCTTCTCACATATATGTTAATTCTGCTCTTCAGAAATAAGCCCGTCTATTATAGTGGCAACTTTGTGTCCCATCAACAGTAATTCTTCATTTGTAGGGAAGCACTTTGCCGAAGTGTGATGTACATTTTAAATATCAAAAATATTGTGAAGTAGCAACAGAAAGTAACCTTTGTGCCCCTGTGCTTTTCTTCTACCCTGTGTACTCTTCAGATGCCGCCATGGTCCCTTGGGCAAGTGTGTGCACTGTGTCCCACTGGAGGTAAGGTTGTGAAGGGGAGGTTTTGGCTGAGCAGTGTGCTTGGCTGCTGCTGAAAGAGCTGTCTAAGCATTTTTTTTGTCCTAAACTTGGATATTTATTGTCTTGGGCCTTTTATTCCCAGTAGTACAAATGGCAGAAAGAATCTGAGACTTATTTATGGGAGTGACCTTTTAGGGGGATTGTGAGTGGCTGAGGCGTTTGTTGCTGTGATGAAGGGTTATGTACTTTAGCCTTCCTAGATAACTCTTCACTGTCACATAGCTGGGCCTCTCGCTTCCTGCTTGTGATGATTTTGATTTACTGTGTCTGAATCTTAGGTCTCCTGTTGACCAATCGATCTCTCCCTCTCCCTCTCTCTGTCGTGTGTGTGTGTGTGTGTGTGTGTGTGTGTGTGTGTGTGTGTGTGTGTGTGTATGTGTCTGAGGTACAAGCATTCTGTCACTAAGCTATATCCTCAGGCATTTTGTGACTTAAAAAATCTTAGAGCTTTTGTGTTTAACAGGAGTTCATTATATCTCAAAGAAATGTGACTAGGTCAGAAAAACACCTTGATTCTAACCTTGAACTAATGAAGACCCAGGTTAGCCTCCCTCATTGTCTCTGTGCCTTCTGGTCTGATCCCTGCACAGTAAGATTCAGAAGACTCTTGTATCCTGGCAGAACTGTGACCATTCATTTTCTGTGTATGGTTTGGCAGCCATTTGATGAGGACTACCTGAACCACTTGGAGCCTCCTGTGAAGCACATGTCCTTCCATGCCTACATCCGGAAGCTGACTGGAGGGGCGGACAAGTAAGTCTCCTGTGGCCCAGCACACAGACTTAATGCATTTCTGATGATTATAGTTTATAGTCACAGAGCATGGGAGTGGAAAGGTGAAGCAGTGCAGTGCAGAAAACAGTAGAGTCTCAAGTGTTGCCTAATCTAGAGGCAGAGAACCTGGCCCATGTCCTGCTGTCACCACTGTGCTCAGAGAGGTAGACAAGATAGATAGCGCTGCAGAGACAGCTACTCCCTGAGGATCTCAGCTCCTTCCCTCCCCAGGGTTCTGCCTGTATGGCAGCTTTACTGTTACAACTGTAATGGGGCTGAAGCCCAACACTCTCAGGGGTTGCATTCTGGTACCACAGGGGCTCTAGTTAATAGACTTGTCAGGCAGGGCAGTGTAAGCAGCCTCCTCCTTCCCTGAATGGTAGTGGCAGCAGTGGCCAGAAAGGTAAACTAAGGCATGTATTATTTGATTTTCTTAAGTTAGCCCTCGCTGATAAGAGGACAGGGCTCTGAGTTCAAGTCAGCAGGTTTTTTTTTCTTTTTTTTTTTTTGTTGTTAAAAATGATTGTCTGATTGTAGCTTTTCTCAGACAACCTGCCAGCATCCAAAATAACTTTGTTGTTGTTGTTGTTGTTGTTTTTTTGTTTTTTTGAGACAGGGTTTCTCTGTGTAGCCCTGGCTGTCCTGGAACTCACTCTGTGGACCAGGCTAACCTCAAATTTAGACATCCACCTGCCTCTGTCTCCCAAGTGCTGAGATTAAAAGTGTGCACCACCACTGCCCGGCCCAAAATAGCTTTTTAATTTTATTTGTTTATTAGTTTATTTACTTGTTTATTTATTTGAGTCAGAATTTCTCTTTGTAGTCCAGGCTGGGTTCAAACTCAGAGATCTGCCTGCCTTTGCCTCCCGAGTGCTGGGATTAAAGGCATGGGCTATCCCTGCTGGCTAAGGCAAAATGATCTTTTATTTATTTATTTATTTATTTGGTTTTTTCGAGACAGGGTTTCTCTGTATAGCCCTGGCTGTCCTGGAACTCACTCTGTAGACCAGGCTGGTCTTGAACTCAGAAATTCGCCTGCCTTTGCCTTCCAAGTGCTGGGTTTAAAGGCATGCGCCACCACTGCCCGGCAGGCAAGATGATCTTAACTCATCTCAAGCTAGCCATTCACATCATGCATTTTGAATCATCAACACCAAAAACATAAAATTTTTATTTACAAAAATGTCACATGGTACAATTTAAATAGGTATACGTTTTTTGGTCAGTTATTTCTTAATAAAGCTGGGGGAAGGGCAAGAAAGAAAATGGAGGTTGGTGGAATGATTCCGTTGGATAAAGGTACTTACTGCTAAGCTTGATGAGCTAAATTCAATCCCTGGCCAGAACCTGCCTGGTGAAAGGAAAGAAACAATTATTGCAAGTTGGCCTCTGACCTCTGCATGTGAATGCATACCCATATACACATGCACACTAAACAAAACAACTGTTATCAAGCAAGAAAGTGGACTATTCTGTGATTGAGAATACTGATACCACTTCCACAGAATTACTGTAGGTCAGTGGTAGGCCTGGTACTAACTCATGGATAATCTAAGATGGTGCTTTTTATTTAGTAGATAGAGTGACTATGTAACTGTTCTGTATTTTAATGAGTTTTTTTCCTAAGAATAAGCATGTTATACAAATGAGTAGATCCTGGGCAAATAATGTCATCAGTCACTCACAAGCTGTACTTTCTCTTGGCGGCACAAGTTAGATAATATAGCTTTCCAGCAGTGCTCTTGAAAACCTCATGGGTGTGGGGAAGAGCTGTGTGTCCCTTACAGGACACTGTAGAAAGTGGGGAACTTTGAACTTCTACTAGAACAGCTTTAGTGCATTGCCTTGTGTTCTCACTGTGCAGTGGATGTAAGCTGCACATGCCCTCGAGTCTCCTGCCTGACTCCGTACTATTGTTATGTTTAACTTAAGTCTTGTTTTCCTTCAGGGGGAAGTTTGTCGCCCTGGAGAACATCAGCTGCAAGATTAAGTCAGGCTGTGAGGGACACCTCCCATGGCCAAATGGTATCTGCACCAAATGCCAGCCTAGTGCCATCACACTGAACAGACAGGTAAGTAGCCTGTGTCCCTGAGATTTGTTTTCATGACTAACAAGTGGACACTTCCTTTGTGGTAAATTCTCTGGTGTTTCATTCATTCATTTATTCTCTTCCTTTCTTTCTTTCTCTCTTTCTTTCTTTCTTTCTTTCAATTTATATTTTTAGTTACTTTTTTTTTTTTTAAGATTTATTTATTATTATAAGTAAGTACCAGAAGAGGGCGTCAGATCTCATTATGGGTTATTGTGAGCCACCATGTGTTTGCTGGGATTTGAACTCAGGACTTTTGGAAGAACAGTTGGTGCTCTTACCTGCTAAGCCATCTCTCCAGCCCTTGTTTAGTTTTTTGAGATAGGATTTATCTGTGTAGCTCTGCCTATCCTGAACATTGTTCTGGAGACTGGCCTGGAACTCAAAGATCTGACTGCTTCTGCCTCCCAAGTGCTGGGATTAAAGGCCTGTGTCCCCACACCTGGCTTTAGTTACATATATACATGCTGTGTGTCTGTGTGGGATGTGTGCCTGAATAGGACAGGAGAGGGAGTCAGATTCCCTGCAGTTAGTTACTGGAAGTTTTAGTTATTTTGTTGTTGTTGATTCTGAAACATGGGTTTTCTAGGAGATTTTTAAATGCTCAGTGCTTGTGACTTTACCTTTAATAACATATTACATGGAAGTTGGTAATGAGGCTCCCAACGTGTCAGCAATCTCTCAGGTTCAGAAGAGCCTGGCTGAGGTGCACTGGCCTCTTGCTTGTCATTGTGGCTAATGAGAACTGCATCCTTCTCCTGGCTCTGCCAGCCATACCTAGCTTCTTGGAGCGTGATTGAGTGTTAGAATCTTTTTTAAAAATAATTTATTAATTTTTATTTTATGTGCACTGGTGTTTTGCCTGCATTCGTATCTGTATGAGGGGTACAGATCTTGGAGTTACAGACAGTTGTGAGCTGCCATGTGGTTGATGGGAATTGAACTCAGGATCTCTGGAAGAACAGTCAGTGTTCTTTTTTCTTTTCTTCTAACTTTTTTTTTTTAAAGATTTATTTACTTATTTTATGTATGTGAGTACACTATAGCTATTTTCAGACACATCAGAAGAGAGCATCGGGTCCCATTACATATGGTTGTGAGCCACCATGTGGGAATTGAACTCAAGACTTCTGGAAGAGCAGTCAGTGCTTTTAACTGCTGAGCCATCTCTCCAGCTCCAAGTCTTTGGAATCTTAATCTTCCTTAATTTCTTCATTCTTATGGAAAGCCACTTTTCACTTTGGAAACCTCCATTTTAGGTAAAACCAGTGAGATTAGTTCCAGTTGATTGATTGATGAAATTCTCCTTTCCCTGTCCCCCTGATCTCTAAAGAATGGCCAGTTTGCCTTTTTTCCCCCTCTCCTTCCTTCTTTTCCTCCCTCCCTCCCTCCTTCCCTTCTTTATTTAGAGGCAGTCTCTAACAGTTTCTAGGTTGGCCTCAAACTCAATGCAATTTCTTTTCTGCATCAGCTTCCTGAGTGCTGGGATTGGTGATGGATGGGTCACCATGCCTGGCCAGAGTAGGTTCTTAGGTTTGAGTGTGTTTGTTGTTTGCTTCAGGGGTTTAAACTCTAGTGCACGTGCTAGGCATGTCAGTGATCTACCACTGGCAGCATGTGTGGATTACACCTCTAAGCATGTGTAGCTGAGAACTAGGGCTGGGTCCAAGCTGAAAGAAAAACAAATGGGGCTGGGATGTGGTTCAGTGCTCTTAACCATGTATGCAGGCGGACTACAGATATATACACAAGCAAAACCTCCTATGCCTAAACCCGAAGCTAAATAAATTAAATAAACAACTAGATAATGTTTTTATTAGATTAGTTCTTGGGAAACAACATTGTTTCTGATGGGATGTTTTCATTAAAGCTTTTGTTATCCTTTGTTAACTCTACAGAAATATAGACATGTGGACAACATCATGTTTGAGAATCACACCGTTGCTGACCGCTTCCTTGATTTCTGGAGAAAGACAGGGAACCAACATTTCGGGTACTTATATGGACGGTACACAGAGCACAAAGACATTCCCCTTGGCATCAGGGCTGAAGTGGCTGCAATTTACGAGCCTCCTCAGGTACATGAGTGCAGGGCCTGGGTGTAAGAAGGTCTGGGTGGTTTATAAGGTGCTGTGAAGCACCCTTTCCGAAGGCCTCTTTCTCCATTTGTTTTTTCCACAGCTTTTCTATCTCTTGCTGTACAGTTTTAGGCGAGCATACATTACACACGTGTATGTGATAATTATTTCCAAAATTATTGGAAAATAAGATCACAGCCCCTAGGACTGGCCTTTTGGCAGAATACTTTCCTGGCACTCTGGCATTCACAAAGCTTAGGGTACCATCCCTTCCACTTTATAATCCGTATGTGGTGGCCACATACACCTCATATGCCTGTAATCCTAGCATTGGAGAGGTAAAGGCAGGAGGATCAGAAGTTTAAGATAGTTGGGCAGTGGCAGTGCACACCTTTAATCCCAGCATTCAGGAGGCAGAAGCAGGGATCTCTGTGGATTTGAGGCTAACCTGATCTACAGAGCTAGTTCCAGGAAAGCCAGGGCTACACATAAAACCCCCAAAGACCCCAAAAAACAAAAAGTAAAAAATATTGAACTACAAGATCATCCTTAGCTACCTAGCAAGTTGGAGGCCAGCCTAGCATACATGAGATCTTGAATGAAAAACAACAACAACAACAAAGCAAAACAAAAAAGTTTGACTTCCAAAAGGAAACAGATATATAGGGACAGAAACCAGCCCCCCGCCCCCTTTTTTAAATATATTTGTGTCTCTAGGTCTATCTGTGTGTGTCTGCATGCCACAGTACATGAATAGAGGTCAGAGAAAACTCGCTGTCATCAGCTCTCTTTCCACCAGATGAGTTCCATCGATCAGGATCAGGTCATCAGACTTGTGTGCAAGTGTAGCTATTCACTTCAGTATTCTGGAGGTCGCTGTACACCTCTCACTCTGCTGGCTTCTTAGATCATCTGACCCAGGGCCCCAGGTGACCCTGGGGCACATGTCAGGGTCTGCAGATGTGACTGTAGGAGTACAGTGTGTGGCCACCCCACTTTGACGTTTTGGCATTAGTATCAAGATGTATGAGATTGTAGAAGTCTTTTCTGTTGTTTGTGTACAAAGAAATGGTCCATGGTAACTGAGACCCTACATAGAAACCCACTCATGCAGACCTTGGGTTATGGCGTGCTCTCTGATTGAGGTGCTGCTTGTAAACACAGAGCCTCGGCTCAGTTTTGAAGATCTCTGTCATGGAGTATAGCAGTTACATTAAAAATTTAATTGAGCTGGGTGGTGGTGGTGCACGCCTTTAATCCCAGCACTTGGGAGGCAGAGGCAGGCGGATCTCTGAGTTCGAGGCCAGCCTGGTCTACAGAGTGAGTTCCAGGACAGCCAGGGCTACACAAAGCAACCCTGTCGTGAAAAACCAAAAAAAAAAAAAAAAAAAAAAAAAAAAAAAAAAATTTTTTTTTAATTGAAGCCTAATGTGGATGCTTAATCCTTAGACCTAAGTACCTGGGAGGCCAAGACAAATTGAAGTTTAAGGTCAACTGTGCTTCAGAGTAAATCTGAGTCCAGTCCAAATTAAAAAATGAGACACTGTCTAGAAAAAGACAGGATATGGCAACCAGCACCAGTGATCCTAGCACTGAGGAGATAGAGGCAAGGGATCATTGCAGTTTTGAGGCCAGCTTAATCTACACAGTGACTTTGAGGGCAAACATAACCACATAACAACAGGCTATCCTAAGAAATCCTCTTCCCCCACAAACCAAAAAACTACCATATTTTGGTGGAAAGAACAGAAACTTGGGGCATTCCGACTGGTATCATTGTATCGATGTTCCCATGTTGGGGGTCCCAGAGGCTGAAATTCTTGACCTAAGACCATGTACCCATACCAAGTCAGCTCTTGCCACCTTGTTATTGGGAGGTATTTCTTATTTGCACCCAAGGTTGGTATATGACCTGTGTTCTCAAAGAATTAGTGTTTTCTACCTGGTGAATCCAGCAAGCATAAAGTCCATTACTATTTTGTTAGAATTTTACTAGTTTACAAGGTTGTATTCCATTGAAGTCTCTTAGTCTAGGACCCCTGATTTTTAGTCCTGTGACTGGTATTTTGGCTTAGAGTGATACTTATTCATGATATTGGGCTACATTTAAGTGGGGAGTAAAGATTTCAGTAAGTTCTCTCCACTTCAGGAAGTGGGTTACTATTACCTCTAATTTTTTTTCATTTATTTATTTGTGTGTACACAGTGGAGATCAGAATACAACTCGAGGCAGTCAGTTATATCTTTTTACCATAAGAGTTCTGGGGATAAACTCAAGTCCTCAATACTGATGGCTCTTAAGTTGCTGAGCCATGAGGCCAACCTGTTAGCACTTTAAGTTGTGCATACACTAGCCACAGTCTGAGCCTATCAAATGCTCAAGCTGAGTGCTCCACGTTTTAATGAGCAGGTTATAGTTTGAGGTGGGTGTTCATGTTCTGTTATCAGGTTACTCCTTTGGCTCAGTGTCTTGGCTGTAGAACCAAGTGTTGACTTTACAGCAGCAGGGCACAATGCAGCAGAGTGGTTCTGGAATGTCTGCTATTTTGCAGCTGCTGTCCTCCTGCTAGTCAAGCTGTAGAGCAGAGTTACTCATTCTCTGGAGTTCTGAGAGCAGCTCCATCCCCAGGAGAAGGCACCTTGCAGGCAAACAGCAGAGGCAGCCTTCCTTTGGGCTCATTTGTGTTGGTAGCTGTTGATACCTGAGCAGTGTTGGAGCTGGTTGGTAGAAGTGGAAGGGGTAGAGGCTCCACTCTTCCCAGGTCTCTCTTCTAATTGCTTTATGTCTGTGGTCCCACACAGATTGGTACACAGAACAGCCTGGAGCTTCTGGAAGATCCGAAAGCTGAGGTGGTCGACGAGATTGCTGCCAAACTTGGCCTGAGGAAGGTATGAGGCTCTATCAGCCAGGTGGCCTTTAGGGAAACCAAGGCTCCTTGCAGGGGAAATCCAAACCGATGGAGTGGCTAAGTCTGCGCTGGGAGCAAACCCTTAGCTGACAAGATCAAGTGTGGCCTCAGCCCCTTTGGAGCCTCAGTTGTGTTCATTGGTGCTAGTAGCTTTGAAGGTCCCCTGACTTGGAGTGAGGTGAGAACGTCTTGTCAAGCATAAATATGAAGCTAAGAGTTAGGCACATACATGTGCCTGTCACTGCCCCTCCCTACCTATACTCTGCTGGCCGAGGCAGGATGATCAAGAGTTCAAGGCTAGCCTGATACATAGAGCAAGGATTACTTATAACGACCCAATATAAGGTATGAAGACACAGCTTTTCCCCTTGATAGCCATAGTTCTCAGAGGCAGCTGCCATGTTGCAGTCTATAGGAGAGTTTGCTGTTCATGTGACTTGCTTTACTTGGTGCTAGCATTCTTCCTGCATCAGCATTGGGCTTCCTGTGTACAGTGTAGGTCTCTGACCCTGCAGTTGTCTGGGTCTCTTGAACAGTTAGCAGACATGAGAGAGTCCTTGTTCAGTCCATTGCCACCCTCGACAAGTGTTCTAACAAGTGTTCTAGGAATGGTAGGTTGTGGTTTTTGTTTTTAAGACGTCCTTTTGTAGCTCACACTGGTCTAAACTTAAATCCTCCTGCCTCAGCCTCCTACTGTGAGGATTGAAGACGTATGCTCCCATCCCGCCTTGTTAGTGTTTACAGGCTCATTGAACCATGAATTTGAACACATTGTGGAATTTCAGTATTGGTAGCCGTGTTTAGACAGAGAGGAATGATCTACGTGGATCACTTCATCTTACCTATCTGTAGGTGGGCAGGAAGACCTAGAAACGTGGCTTGGAAGTCACAGCATGGTTTTACCTTGTTGCCCTACATGTTCTGGAGCCAGCATCTCAGTGTTGGTCACACTCTAGTGCAAATTCTGGGAGTTTTGTTGAGGAGAAAAAGTAGCCCAGGATTTAGACCCATGTGTTGCAGATTTATGTTTTGTAACATCATGACCTTGTAAAATCTGAAGTTATGGAAGTTACTTTCTCAGAACCCTCTTTTCTCACTTGTTCTTACCTCAGTCTGGTTTGGACCGTGCCTATTGAATGGATCCTCTGTGCTTGCTCTCTGTGTTACCATCCTTTTGGTTTGTGCTCATCTGAGCATTGTTATAGCAGTAGTGACCCATAGTGTGTCACACTTATGTGTAGATGGCAATTTGATGCGCTGAGTGTCAGTGTCATAGAGAGAGTGGTGACCATCTGTCAGTTTCCCCAAGGATGGAAGTGATGGTTGCTTTGCTTGTCCTCAAGCTCCAGTCTGACAGCCTCTCACTGTCTCCTGATGCTGGAGGCCAAGGGGAGCAGAGATGATAGAGCATGCAGGCCTGTCACTGCAGGACACCCAGCACAGCACCTGGATTGTAGGACTGGCCTTTAGGGAGCCCCAGTGGTACAGCTTTAGAGCTTGGACCCTCAGCTGTGGCAATCTGAAACCTCTATTGTAACACTCCTTTCATCTTAGGTGCCTCTCTCCAGGGACACTGTTTCTTCCTTGTGGAAGACCTATCCCAGGAACCCATACTGCGTGCTTCTTGTCTGTCTTCTTTTTGGAGCATAAACTCCTTGCCTCATCCTGTTGGTCTCATTTACAAGATGTTCTGACTTCTAGTGGAGTGCGGACTTGAGTGGTCCTGAGCAGAGCCTGTTTGATGGATGCATATTTGTCATCGCAGCACCAGAGAAGGTGCTGCTTTCTCCCTGGCAGCAGAGCTGAGGAACTGTGCTCTCGGCTTTACATGGCTCAGGAGCTGGAAGGGTTGTGTGCAGGGCGGTGCTCTTACGCTCCCTCGACAGAAGCCATCTGCTGTACGGAGATACTCAAAAGATGCTTTCCTTTTCCATTAAGGTTGGATGGATATTCACGGACCTTGTCTCAGAAGATACCCGAAAGGGTACAGTCCGATACAGTCGTAATAAGGTGAGACGGAGACAGGAATGTGGCTTGGCCTTGAAACCTCACTCAGGTAGTGCTGACTAAGACCTCTCAGTCTCTGCACAGCTTGCAGATAACTCTGAAGACAGTCTTGTTAGTCAAGGCTCACCCTGCTGAGCCGTCCAATGGATCAGACTCACCTGTACTTGGGGCCTGTGGGAGTGGGAGCCAAGGCCTTTTGCTCCCCTACTTTGGGTGGTTTTACACGAGTCCCTGACAGCTATGGGTTGCTGGTGTTTGTTTTAGTGTGTTTTTTGAGGCATGGCAGCTTGCTTGCTTATTTATTTATTTATTTATTTACTTACTTATTTATGACAAGCTTCTCAGCCTTGGCTGTCCTGAAACTCACTATATAGACCAAGTTGGCCTCAAACTCACAGAGATCCACTTTTTTTCTATGTAGGTACACTGTAGCTGTCTTCAGACGCCTCAGAAGAGGGCATCAGATCTCATTACGTATGGTTGTGAGCCACCATGTGGTTGCTGGGATTTGAACTCAGACCTTCAGAAGAGCAGTCAGTGCTCTTAACCGCTGAGACATCTCTCCAGCCCCGCAGAGATCCACTTCTATTTGCTTCCCAAGTTGCTAGCATTAGAAGCTCTTTTTTCTTCTTTTTTTTAAAAATAATTTATTTATTTGTTGTGCATGTATACACACATGTGCCACAGCACACATGTGGAGGTCAGAGGACAGCTTGTAGTTGTTTCTCTTCTTCCATCATGAGGGACCTAGGGATTGAACTCAGGCCAGTCTCAGTGGCAAGCATCTTTACCTGATGGCTCCACTCTTAGAAGAGATAGAAGCTTGTTTTGACTCGTGCTGTAAAGTTTGATATTCCGCCTCTCTCGGCTTAGGACACCTATTTCCTGAGTTCAGAAGAATGCATCACTGCAGGAGACTTTCAAAACAAGCACCCCAACATTTGCCGACTCTCTCCCGATGGTCATTTTGGATCCAAGTTTGTTACTGCAGTGGCCACAGGTATAAATGGGGCAGAGTGCCACAAATACTACTGCCCATTAATGTCTGTTCTTCTTTGCAGCAACTTCTCATCCTTAACTTTGTTATGATAAGCTTCTTCTTTTCTGTGTGTGTTGGTCTTTTCAAGACAGGGTTTCCCTGTGTAGCCCTGGCTGTCCTGGAACTTTCTCTGTAGACCAGGCTGTCCTTGAATTCAAAAATCTGCCTGCCTCTGCCTCCTAGGTGCTGGGGTTAAATATGTGTGCCACTATTGCCTGGCATAATAAGCTTCTTAATAAACTTTTGAGAACATGGATTCTTCCTTTTGTTTTATGGTAAAAATTCTGAGTTTAGCATCACCTAGGGGACTAGGGCCAAGTCAGGGCTTCTCCATAGCGATCCTTAGGTATAGTATAGTGTGTCATCATAAGCCTAGGGTAACTCTTTTCAGCAACTTGAAATAACTGTGCAAAAAGAGAGAATTTCTGTTTTCGTGATTCATGTACATTTGACATGATAAATGTGACTATCATTCTCAAAAAAATTACTATAAATCTTTTGGGACAATATCCGTTAGATAATACATATCATATGCACTGTAAATATGTATTAGGTTGTAGCCTATATGAACATGCACCAGGTCTTTTGTTACATCCCTAAGGTGCAATCCTAAAGAAAAGTCAGGCATAGGACCATAGAATAGAAAGGCGTAGGGATACAAAGCGAGAGCCAGACTGTAAGCATGTGATCCACTTAGCTAGATTTTTTTTTTTTTTTTTTTTGGTTTTTCGAGACAGGGTTTCTCTGTGTAGCCCTGGCTGTCCTGGAACTCACTCTGTAGACCAGGCTGGATTTCGAACTCAGAAATCCACCTGGCTCTGCCTCTCAAGTGCTGGGATTAAAGCATGCACCATCACCGCCAGGCTACACTTAGCTAGATTTTAAAGTAAGCACTGATCCTGACTCTGAAGGTCTCTTCTCTCTAGGGACCACAGAGCTCTTGTCCAGGTGACCTACTTTGTGGATTTTATGTTTTGTTTTTTAAAAACAACAGGGTTTCTCTTTATAGTCCTGGAACTTGCTCTGTAGATCAGGCTGGCCTTGAACTCACATCAACCTGTCACTATCTCCCTAGTGAGTAGGATTAAACGTGTGCACCACCACTGCCCAGCTACTTTCTGGTTCTTATAAAAGTGTCCCTACCAGTTCACACCCAGTCTGCATTCAGGCTTCTAGCTCAGACCTCCTTCATACTGCCTTAATGCAGGGACTAGGTCACCTCCCTGCTGTCTGTCAGTGGGTTCTGTTTCAAGAGACTCAGCAATTTTTAAGCCTTGCTAAGTGCTAGTAAGCTTGCCTTTTCTTAACAGGTTATGGCCTGTGTAGATTGACAAGGTAGTACTTCTTCTACCCGCACCCCCCTTTTATGAGTTAACATCCTTTGAGGAGTGAGAGACACTGGTTGTATCTTTGTTGTATCATGCTGATGGTGGAAGCATGTTAATTATTGCACATACAGATTGGTGACATTTTTCTAAGTTTTTGCTGGTGTTGAGTGTTAAAGGGAGTGAGTAGAGGTGTTGGTTAGCATTAGGGACCCCAAAGAGTCCTTCCTTGTGGGCAGGTAGGGCAGAGGGTGCTGACACTGTGGCAGATGTCAGGCAACTTGTGTGGTCAGGATACACATAAGGTTTGACAGCAAATCTGCCATAACCTATATCCTGACAGTTAGGGTGATGGCCTCTTGAGATGCTTCATGCTCTTTCTTGTTGCTTCCTTCACAACTTTGTGGTCCTGGAGACCTCAGATTATAGTCATGTATGTATTTCATGGTGGTTTATAAAGAAACATTGATTTTAATCTTGGATCATAATAAATAGGGGAGTTTGCCTACATGAATGTGCAGGGGGTAGGGCTATGGAACACTTCTTATTGTTTGTGACATCTCTTATCTGGCAGGATGCCCAGCATCTTCAACATCACACAAAAGCTGGCAGCGCCCCTTATTGAAACAGCCAGAAACACCTTCACAGACTTCCAGAACTCTCACCTTCACTGAGAATGGCTGTCCTGGGCTCCTGTGGGCTCCCATAGTAATCCAACCTTTTGGGATTTTTTTTTTTTTTTTGAGACAGGGTTTCTCTGTGTAGCCCTGGCTGTCCTGGAACTCACTCTGTAGACCAGGCTGGCCTTGAACGCAGAAATCCGCCTGCTTCTGCCTCCCTAGTGCTGGGAGTAAAGGTGTGTGCCACCACTGCCGGCGTAATCCAACCTTTTAAGTTAATGTTTCTATGGGAAAATTGCCCCACGGGCCAAAAGAACTGGCACATTCTTAGAATTGTAAGTAGTTCACATCTTGGAGATTGCTACCTTCAATTATTGCTTGGTGAACATTTGGAAATCAGGTCAGCCATGAAATTTTTGCATCCAGAATTGGCTCTTAAAGGATCTGGAACTATAAGGTAATGACTGACCTCCATTACAATAAGATATATAGTCAACCTTGTTTGTTTTTTTTTTAATGTGTATGAGTACACTGTAGCTGTCCAGATGGCCATGAGCTATCTATCATGTGTGCAGCTGCTGGGAATTGAACTCAGGACCTCTGCAGGCCCTCCTCGCTCCGGCCCTGCTCACTCCGGCATAATTCACTGTAGCTATCTTCAGACGCACCAGAAGAGGGCGTCGGACATCATTACAGATGGTTGTGAGCCACCATGTGCTTGCTGAACTCAGGACATTCGGAAGAGCAGTCAGTGCTCTTAACCACTGAGCCATCTCTCCAGCCCCAGTCAGCCTGCTTTTGCTTGAGCATTGAATCTTCCCTTTTGTATTTGGTCTCATCATCATCTTCTCCAGAATAGCTTTGTATAGTGCTGCAGATCTTAATCCAAGGTCTTGGCTACCACAGCTAGGTACCATTCTCCTTCATGTAGGGTCTTTTGGCCAAGAGCAAGTGGGAACCCTGTAAAGGCTCTGGGAAGGGGCTTTCCACTGTCCCACCTCTCTTCCTGGAGCCTGCTTGTTTACAGATAACACCCTAGGACCTGGCGCTTCTGCTCTGAGCTCAGGTACCTTCTGGACACCAAGGCCTTTGTCTCTAGGCTCTCCCTACTTCCTGCGATTTTTTTCACAGCTTTTCTGACTCAGACATGTATAGTGTTTTGCTCAAGAGAATGCCATGCCACACATGGGGTCTTCCTCATTGGTTACCTGCTTCCTCCTGGGTTGTAAGAATGACTTTCTGGAGCCCTGGGTTTGAGAGAGCTTGCTTCTTTATGTCACTTTGAGTATGGGCTTCCTAGCTGGCACTTTGCACAGGAAATGGAAGTTAACTTGCCCAGACTCCTCAGCATCTCATTTAGCCATCCTGAGGTTTCCTGAAAGAGAAGTAAACCATGTGGGTATGTGTGTTTCTTCTCTCAAGCTACTTTCAGAGACTACCTGTGTGGACCAGTGTTACTCCCCCACCCCTTGTTTGTGATTTTGGGGATTGAACTCGGCCTCAAACTTGCTGGATATACTGAGCCCTTTTGGGACACGGGGCGAGGATAGGGTGGAGAGGTAAGGATCTCATGTCATCCAGGCTAGCCTTAAACTCTAACCCTCTTTTTTCTACTTTACAAGTACTGGAATTAGAAATGTGTCACCAAGCCTAGTTCCTGATGCTGCTGCTTTTTAAACAAACAGACCAACAAACCAATGTTGTATCTATAGCTACTACTTACCATTCTGTTCTCACAAGGTTTGCTTTTCCCAATGACCTGTCACACTTAAAAGACTGATCTGAAACCCATTCCTGGTTTGTAGTGCCCTGAGGAAATAGTAAGCAGTTGTGCACATGTGCTTTCCTACATGTCTCCAGCTTTGGTCTCTGCACTCTGAGCCAGAGAGCTCGGGTATGGTGCCTTTGTTCTGTGTGATATCAGATAAGCTGCACAGCTAAACCTGGGTGTGCTGATGACTGGGAATGGTGGTCTGCCAAGGACGACAGAGAAAGGGCAAAGCTCTGAACAGAACAATGGAGATTCGTTTCTGTCCGCACTTGGCCACCAGCTGCAGCTGGCCTTCTGTGTATGAAGATGAATGGCTTAGGGGCCATCTTTTACCTTTGTCTTCTACTTTTTTTTTCATTGTGTTTCTTGGATCTGGGTCAGCGATATATTTGAAAACCAGATTGACTGAATCTCTGTCCTGATTTGCAACTTTCCCAAACTGAAATAGAGGTAGGGTTTAGGTCTCTAGAGCTCTAAAAGAACAATGAACACTGGAGTTATCCTTGTGTAGCCCTGATTCTGGGATTATACGTACTCATGCTACACCTGTCTCATCCTCATCCCCTTAATTTCAGGAGTCCAGTGTAACTGGCTGGCTGGCTCTCTTCTGAAATAGCCATTTATACTATCTTTGTCCTTAATGTTTTGTTTTTGAAAAAGTCACATTTGATTATAAATTACAATGTCACAAATATGTAATTTTGTTACACTTGTGTTTATTTTCTGTGTCTGTCTTTGTGTTTGTGGGCACAGGTATGACATGTGTCCTATAGAATGCATGCAGAGGTCCAAGACAACTTGCAGGAGTCAACTTCTATTTTCTCACGTGGATCTAGGGATCAAATTCAGGCAAGCGATAGGTGCCCTACTGACCTGTTTCTTCGCTCTTAATGTTAGGTCTTTATGGATGGTGCTTGGAAAGAGTGGTGTACTATCCATTAGTGTGGAGAGCTGTGAGCACTCTTGGGTGACCATTGCTATTGGTCTGGGCAGTGTCCTGGCATTCACAGTGTGAGACGCCTGGAGCACTGGCTTGATCTGACCACACAGGTTTCTGTAATCTGGAGATGCTGCATGTTTGATCTGCCTGTTAGCATGTGTTTTCTCTTTTCTGTTGTTTGGAGAGAAAGTGGAGAGGCACAGAGGTACATAGGAGAGCTACAATGCACACATGAAAGTCAGTTCCCTCTTTTTTGTGTAGGTTGTAGGTCTCAAATTCAGGCCAGTCTTCAGACTTGTGTGGCTGAGCCTTATTTTCTTTTCTTCCTTTTTTTTTTTTTCTCTTTGAGACCTTATCATGAAGCCTAAGTTGGCCTTGAACTTGCTATGTAGTAGAGGATGGCCTTGAACTTGCTATGTAGTAGAGGATGGCCTTGAATTTTTAATCCTCCTGCCTCCATCTCCCAAGGGCTAAGATTATAGGCATTTACCACTATGCCTGGTTTATGCTGGAAATTGAATCTAGGGCTCCATTATGCTAGACAAGAACTCTGCAACCCAGCCCCACATAGCGCCCGTGTTGTTACCCCACACCTGTACTTGCCAACCTACCTGCCTGCAAAGGAATCTGCTGTTATTCTTGACCCTTTTTGGTGCTAGAGCTACTAGGATTTAGAACAGTACGTGTCTCTATTTTGTGTCCAAACTGAGTCTGTATGCTCTAACACATAAACACATGCACGTGTGCGTGCGCGCACGCACGCACGCGCACACACACACACACACACACACACACACACGTACACACACGGCTCTGCAGATAGGGCTAGAGCCACCCTCCAGGTTTGATAGAGTCTCTTAAAAGGTTTTTCTCTTACAGGTGGTCCTGACAACCAGGTTCACTTTGAAGGATACCAGGTATCCAATCAGTGCATGGCACTGGTCCGAGATGAGTGTCTTCTACCTTGTAAGGATGCCCCTGAGCTCGGCTATGCCAAGGAGTCCAGCAGTGAGCAATATGTTCCTGATGTGTTTTATAAGGTAAAAATTAAGTAGAACAAAAATATTACATATATGTAGGATAAAATGAATCTGTCTTTGACTCGGTATGCGCGAGCGTGTGTGTGTGTGTGTGTGTGTGTGTGACATGTTGGGTTTAACATGTTACATCAGATCTCATGGTGCAGCTCCCTTTTTCTTTGTAAAGTTGGATCATTGTTAGAATTCTGCTTGCTACACCTACCCAGTTTTTTGTTGTGAGGCTTCCAAGAAAAAGAACAAATAATGGTAGGAAGGAGATACATCAAATCAGATAGAGGCTTACAAGCATCCAGAAGAAACTGAGTAAGCTTGATGCAGTCAGCTGGAGTTCCTGATCAGAATGCCTGGGCAGAGCAGAATTTCCTTGTGAGGCTTCCAAGTAAAAGAACAAATAGCCACAGACAGAGAGAACATCAGCTCAGGTGCTCACAACATCAGTAAAAGCCAATGGAGCTTTCTCTCTACCGCTGCTGGACTTTGATCTCTTTCCCACTGTAGGCACTTTTATGTTAGGGGTGAACACCAGTATTCTGGAAGTAGTTGGCATCCTGCCCCCAGGGTTGTACTCTAGGGCTGTTTTGTTGGTTTCCTCTCCCTGTCACAGAGTTGGAAGCAATACATCCCTAAACATGAGAACCTTAGGAAGCACTTTCAGAATACACACTTGGATCTGAAATGGCGTAGGGCAACCCCACTTCCAAAGCCAGCTCTTGGTGAGCTCAAATTTCACAAGACAGTTTACAGATAAAATGTGCATTATAGCTTGACATGATAAGAGTGTTATTGCTCCCTTACCTACCTGCTACCCTATCAACCGTCTTTTTGGTTGTTTTTGTTTTGTTTTGTTTTGTTTTTTGGGAGCAGTTTGACTGACCTTTCTCTTAGGGTTGGTTTTACTCCTGATTACTTTTGGTTCCTTGTGTCCAGTCTTAATGTTGCTCGGGTACTCTCTTGGACCACTCATAATGCCTTTTTGTGTTTGCTTGTTATATCTCTCTCTATATATATGTTTAATTTTTTTTTTGAAGGGGGAGCAGAGTCTTATGATACAGTATGTAGACTGGGCTGGCCTCAAACTTACAGAGATATTTACCTCTTCTGAGTGTAGGGATTAAAGGTGTGGAGCATTATTTATATGTTTTGTGTGTAAGTGTTTTACTTTGAAGTAAGTCTGTACCACATGTGTACAGTGTCATTGGAGGCCAGAATAGGACATCAGATTCTGTGGGACTAGAATTACAGATGTGTGTGAACCACCGTGTGTGTTCTTGGCCCTGAACTCAGGTCCTTTGCAAAGAGTAGGAAGTATTCTTAGTCAGTGAGACATATTATTTTTATTTATTTATTCTGTAAGAATAAAGTTTATTTCCTTTTATTTTATGAGTATGGTGTTGCTGCCTATATGTATGACTGCATCACATTCATGCTTGGTTTTCATGGAGGCAATAAGAGGGTGTTGGGTCCCCTGGAACTAGGTTAACATGGTTAAGGAGGAGTGAACCTGAGTCCTCAGGAAAATCAGCCATTACACCTAACTGATGAGCAGTCTCTCCAGTCTTTATTCATATTTTTACACTTACACACACACACACACACACACGTATAGATATAAAAGATTTAATTATTTTATGTGTATGATTGTATTGCCTTCATGTATGTAGATGTCTTCTGCCTTGTTAAGGAGGCCCCTAAGCTTGGCTATGCCAAAGAGTCCAGCAGTGAGGTCAGTGTCCGGTGGCCTTCCAGAGTCAAGGAGGCAAGGCCTAAAGGGGTTTTGTAAGGTTTGCCGTCACCTTAAAGAGTCTTGTTGAGACCTGTTCCTTCAAACATAACTGCAACCATTTTTTATTCAGTCTCCATTTTGCTCATAAGGTGAAATTAAGTTCAGATTCTCAGATTCTACTTCCCATTAGTAATTATCCATAGCTGACACTAAAGAAGGCTACTAATAAGCCAAAAAGTTATGGTTGAATCACTTACACCCTGTTATCTCAATGTTCTGAGAGTTACCTGTCCACCACTCTCTTACCTCTCAGGACCAATCAGCTTAAAGGTTAGCTGACAATACTTTGTCTAATTAGCCAAAAATGTTGTACCACTTTCCTACTTGCCTTTAATTTTAGAACCTGGTTTTACATATAAAAAACCTGTCCTGAGGACTGACTGGTGTCACAATTAGGTTTTTCCTTCTTGTGGTTTACCACTTCCAGTATTTATGGTGTACCTTCCTTAAACTAATCTTGCTTACCTGAGATTAGTCTACATGTGTATGGTTTGAGTAGAAATTCCCAAACCCCGATACTCTAGGCTCTCAGGTGAAAACTGGAGGACTAACTCCAGAGGCATAGAAGAAACAATGATGGACAGGCTAAGACTTACTAAAAGCAAGTCAGACCTGAGACTGCAGTTCGTACTGCTGTCCTGCCTCTGCTTCCCTGCCAGCAGAGACAGAAGCTCTGGAGTCTCTGATGTAATAGATGAGGACAGCAGGTTGGCACAGTGTCACTCAGTGGATAGTATCTTGTCCAGTTTCACCCCAAGCATCACATAAACCTGGTGTGTTGTTTTTCCTTTCCTTTCTTTTCTTTTCTTTTCTTTCCTTTTCATTTCTTTCCTTTCCTTTCCTTTTCCTTCCTCTCCTTTCCTTTTCCTTCCTTCCTTCCTTCCTTCTTTCCTTCCTTCCTTCCTTTCTTTCTTTCTCTCTCTCTCTCTCTCTTTCTTTCTTTCTCTGTCTTTCTTTTGGGGGATCCCCACCCCCCCACCCCCAGAGACAGTGTTTCTCTATATAGCCTTGGCTATCTTGATACTCACTCTGTAGACAGGGCTGGCCTTGAACTCACAGAGAATCCTCCTGCCTCTGCCTCCCCAGTGTGGGATTATAGGTGAGCATCACTACCACCCACATAAACCTGGTATGTTTTACTCCTGTAATTCCCAAACTGGGGAGGTAGAGGAAGGAAGATCAAAAGTTCAAGGGCTACACAAAAAGGTCAAGAGTAGCCTGAGAAAACAGACGGGGGGGGGGGGGGGGGGGGGGGGGGGGAGGCACAGAGACACAAACAGAGACAAAGGGAGAAGGAGGAGGAAGAGGAGGAGGAGAAGCAGCAGTTAGCCATTGCTGCTGCTATCACAAGGAGAGATAGCTCAGGCATTAAAAGCACTTGCTGTTCTTGCAGAGAATAGGATTAGATTCCTAGAAACCACATGATGGCTTATAACCACCTCTAACTCGTCAGTCTCATTGAGCAAAGGAGCATGATACTATATGCCTGCCTGATACCAGAGTTAGACCCAATGTTCCTGATGATAGAAGACGAACTGACTCCCACAAAGTGCCCTCTGACTCTCACACATGTGCCATCACATACATGCACCCAGTGTCTCTAAGTTTGTCACTCTAGCCTGGGTGAATGGCAGAGTCTGTTGAACACTGGCTTTCTGCTCCAGCCTCTTCTGAGAACAGAAGGGAGAGGGCTTTTATCTTGGTGCCATTGACCCCTCTGTCTTTGGTCCACACAGGTCTCTCTTATCTTAGCTCATAAGAGCTAAGATAGGGAGTTGGCACCCTGCCCTTTAATTACTAGGATTGAAAATGATAATCAGCCGGGTAGTGGTGGCGC
Source organism: Mastomys coucha (assembly GCF_008632895.1). NCBI lineage: Eukaryota > Metazoa > Chordata > Mammalia > Rodentia > Muridae > Mastomys > Mastomys coucha. The sequence continues at coordinate 116,977,141 of NW_022196911.1, read as the reverse complement.
ACGCCTTTGATCCCAGCACCAGTACTTGGGAGGCAGAGGCAGGTGGATTTCTGAGTTCGAGGACAGCCTGGTCTACAGAGTGAGTTCCAGGACAGCCAGAGCTATACAAAGAAACCCTGTCTCGAAAAAAAAAATGATAATCAAAACCTATTGAAGTGGGCTAGTGAGATGGCTTAGTGGGTAAGAGCACTGACTGCTCTTCCAAAGGTCCTGAGTTCGGATCCCAGCAAGCACGTGGTGGCTCACAACCACTCATAATGAGATCTGATGCCCTCTTCTGGTGCATCTGAAGACAGCTACAGAGTATTACAGAGAGTTTTACACTGGAGTGAGTGGGGCCATCCTGAGTTCAATTCCCAGCAGCTACATGATGGCTCCTGGCCATCTGTACTGCTACAGTGTACTCATACACATAAAATAAACAAATCTTTAAAAAAAAAACAAAACCTATTGAAGTTAGCTTTCTTTTCCAAATAACTTATGATGTACGTCTGTTTTGGGGGTCTCCATGCTGTGGTTCTGTTTTGTGCAGGCTATTTCTGCCACCTTGCTTCACTACTGTCACTTGAACTGGCCCACACTGCTGCTTCCTTGCTTTTTTCTAGGAGCACGACTCTCTTTGCCAGTGTGGTTCATGCTCAGCTTTCAGGCTGCCTTCTCCTCCTTGGACTTGTGCTCTGTTGTCTTCCAGAGGCTTTTAGGATGTCTCCTAGAGGACCTCTCACCGTGTTACTTGTGAGGTCGCTCCTGACTACGACTTCATACTTTTCTACATATTTACATAGCAGTGTGGCTTAGTTCAGGTTTCATTGATGTAAAGTGGCACTATGACCAAGGCAACTCTTTTTTTTTAAATTAATTTATTTTATGTATATGAGTACACTGTAGCTGTACAGATGGTTGTGGTTTCTGGGAATTGAATGCTCACTCCTCCAGCCTCGCTTGCTTTGGCCCAAAGATTTATTTATTATATGTAAATACACTGTTGCTGTCTTCAGACACACCAGAAGAGGGGGTCAGATCTCATTATGGATGGTTGTGAGCCACTATGTGGTTGCTGGGATTTGAACTCAGGACCTCGGGAAGAGCAAGCAGTCAGTGCTCTTAACTGCTGAGCTATCTCTCCAGTCCCCCCAAGGCAACTCTTATAAAGGACATTTAATTGGTCTGGCTTACAGTTTTAGAGATTCAGTCCATTATCAACATGGCAGGAAGTGTGACAGTGCTCAGGCAGAGGTGGTTCTGGAGGACCCCAGAGTTCTACATCTTGACCTGAAGGCAGCAGGAGTCTTTGTTCCAGACTGGGCAAAGCCTGAATATAAGAGACCTTAGAACCCACCCCCACAGTGACACACTTCTTCCAGCAAGGCCACATCTCCTAATAGTGCACTCATCATGAGCCAAGCATTCAAACATGTAATCTACACGGGGCCATTAATATTTAAACCACACAGAACTTAAGAAGAAGCCATCCTTGTTCATTTTTTTTATATGTATATGTGCATATGTGTAAAGTCAGAGGACAGCATTTGGGAGTCAGGTCTCCTTACATCATGAGACACCCAGGTATTGAACTCATGTATGAGGCTTGGTTGCTCTGAACCTCCTTGCTGGCCTAAACAGCAACATTTCCTACCTTTTGTCTTTAAAATGTTGTATTGAAAATAGGTCAGCTTCGCATCAGTGGTGTTGCTAAATGTGATCCAGCTCTTTGTGTCTGGTGTGGTTTCATTTTGTATCCTTGTGTGCTGCCTGAGACCCCTGAACAGTGTCAGTGACTGTCCACCTTCATCTCTCTCTTTTGTTGAGGGATATTGTTGGAACCAGACCTTACTACATTGCTGGTCCCTAATTCATAGTCCTCCTGTCTTAGACTTTATGAACATGAGACAATGACTTCAGTCTTTGTCTCTTGTTTTGTTTTGTTTGTGACAGAGCTTTTCTGTGGAGCCCTTCCTGTCCTGAAACACTGTATAGACCAGGCTGGCCTCAACTCACAAAAGATCTACTTGCTCTGCCTCCTGAGTTTTGGGGTCAAAGGTCAAAGGTGTACACATCACACCCAGGCTTTGCCTTTTGTTTTGTTTTGTTTTTTGTTTGTTTGTTTGTTTGTTTGTTTTTTGAGACTGGGTTTCTCTGTATAGCCCTGGCTGTCCTGGAACTCAGGAATCCAGGAACTCAGGAACCCCGGCTGGTCTTAAAGAACACGCTGTCAGGATTTCATCACTATGAGTTTTCAAGTATCTTTTATCAAATAGGAAACCTTTTTTTAAAAAAACAAACAAAAACCACAAGATCTCTTGTATAATTTTTACACTTAAGAAAACACTAGTATTTCCTTAATCCTGTTACCCTCATGTCTTTGTCTGGTCTGTGAGAACTTGCAGAAGCTCTTCTCCATTAGTTATAGCTCCATGGGGTTGATTCAGAGAAGTACCAGTTGGAGCAGAGAGAACTATAGAGCAAGTGTTGAAGCAGTGCTGTTAGTCCTCCTGTGGCCTTCGTGGCTGGTTTTAAAATGTGCTGTAGAAATGAAACCAATATTTACCTAAGTCTACTGTTTATCCCACTGTCATCTGTGGTTATAAACACTGAAAATGATAACAGACCCATGTAAAGTGCTGTGTGACCTCACCTGTGCAGTCAGGTTCTAGCCACTCAATTAGAGGTACAGAGCGAGCTCCATGTAAAAGTTAAAGCAGATATACAGAGTGTTATTCTGGAATCTTGTGTTTTATAAACATCTGGGTGTTTCTGCCTGTATGTGTACTTTTCTTGGACTACCGGGGTGGGAGCAGGGAGCCCGCCTGCCCGAGTGCAGTGGAAGAGGTGCTGTTGTTTGTATCCTGTGAAGCAGGGCAGCAGCAAAGAGCAGTGTGCAGAGACTCCTACTCCTGGCTGAGGAGCTGGGAGACCTAGATGTGCACTGACCCATGTGTGCTGTGAGGAGAGCAACAGAGACATATTGGCTGGCTGTGTGGACAGAAAGTGGTTCCCTGAGGGGTCCAGCTGTTGCTGCTTATTCCCAGGACAGTCAGATGTGAGGGAGGGTCTAGGAGTTGTTTTCTTTCACTCAGCTGCCTGCACTCCACATTAGGACCATTGGAAACTGGCTGAACATATTCATTGTGGTCACATTGTCATTTCTGTAAAAAATAGGAATTAGACAGTTAAAGATAAAAACTTTTAATCAATAGATTTACTTTAATTTGAGTATGACCAAATCAGAATATATTTCGATAGTTGAGTGTTGATTGCTACTTCAGTTATTTCTGGTTGTTGTTATAACTGGCTGCATCTTGCAACTTCATATTAGAATTGTTGTGCATGAGATTTTTCAGTTTTAACAAATGTCAGCTTGCTCTCTAAAATTTTATTCACAAAATTGTCTGTCTTTAAAAGTGGGAGGGGTCTACATAGAATTCTAGGACCAGCTAGAGCCATATAGTGAGATGCAGTCTCCAAAACAGATAGGCGCTTTGATGGTTTTAGAATTTGTGCATCTGTGTGATGCATGTGTGGAAGGGTGTCAGGACAGCTGTATGCCACCTGTGTTTGGTAGCTTGAGGTCAACATGTGTCTCTCCTTCTCCTTCCTTTAACCTTTGAGACGGTTTCAATGATTCTAGAGCTCACCATTTAGTCAGAGTAGCCAGCCCTTACATCAACAACCACAGTCAGGCTGCCTTCTTACAGAGCCTGTTTGCTGAGCACTTGGGCCTGGAGCCATCAGCAGGCAATCATAACTCGAGTTGGATGATGGTCCTTGTAGGACAGGCAGGCACGTCAGAGCTGAGACTAGAAAGATCATGAGGTGAGCTGAGGCCAAGCAGGTTCACTTTTAGGAGGACAATATTTGCATCCAGACAACCAGTCTTTTCAGAATGGTTGGGGGTGGACATGTCAGGCCACAGAGATATGGAAGGTGGTTTGGGAATCTTCCTATTAGATATCAATTAGAAAAGGGGGCTTAGCAGGCAAGTATCAGATTCTAGAGGTCTTAATGAGGAGGGCCAGAGCAGAGGGGTGGGACAGGACCTGTGCCCAGTTATAAGCTGCACTGGATAGGCTGTGACAGTAAGGTTGAGGAAGAGGTCTCTGTTGTAGAAGGCCTATCCTTTGGTCCACTGTGGAGTTAAGGAGCTTAGATGCTACAAATAGCACCAAACTTTCCAAAGTAATTTAGAGACATTTAAGAGACTCGGTGAGGAACAGGAACAAACCAGCCTTTTGGCAAGCATGAATTTTTCTGGCATAGTGTACTGGGTCTGTGAGACCAGGCACCAACATTTACATTTCCTGTTTTGTTTTGTTTTGTTTTGTCCGAGACAGGGTTTCTCTGTGTACTGGCTGTCCTGGAACTCACTCTGTAGACGCTGGCCTCGAACTCAGAAATCCGCCTGCCTCTGCCTCCCAAGTGCTGGGATTAAAGGTGTGCGCCACCATCGCCGGCTGCATCTCCTGTTTTTGAAGACATGGTATTTCTGTATAACCAGAAACTTAGGATCGTCCTAGGATCCTCTGCCTTCTGAGTGGTAGATGTTCACTTCCGTGCCCAGCTGACAGTGGTTTTTAAAGCTGCTCTGGACTGGCTTAGTAGCCAGTTGTCAGCTGTCAATGAGGCTGAGAAAAGCTCAGACAAGAGAGGAGGAGTAATGCCAATAACGAGGGTGTGTCTGCATAGGAAGTACAGGTTATAGCTCCCAGACATATGTGAGAGAAGCTGAGATTGTGAGAAGAAAACCAAAGGAAGCATATTGGGCAAATCTGGGACGCTGCCCTGCCAGTGCCAGTTGTGAAAGGACCCAAAGGTGGTGCTCTCTGGAAGGAGTGCTGCTGTGAGCTGAGCTGACAAGTGGCCTGGGCTACATCTTTCCTGGTTCCAGGGTAGAAGAGAGAACACTGCTAACATCCATGAGCTCCATTCTGAGGCTGGGTACTGTATACTCCACAGTGGAAGTTGCTGTGGAACCCATGAGCAGTCAGTCCTCTTACAACTGATTCCTTATGCTCACTACTACTTAATTCTTGAGATGATTTTTTCAGTATTAAAGGTAATTATTAAATGCTACCATATATTAAAAGAGTCCTGTGTTCTCCCAGATTTTCCTCACTGCCATACACACTGGCTCTACTATCTGCTACTTACTGGGACAGTCAATCACAGCAGCCTGTCATTTCTCATGCACTGGGGACAAGGACAGTGCCTGTGACATGTGCAGTTGGGAGGGGCAAAGAGACCAGGACATGCACAATCCAACCCAGTAGGTGCATGAGAAGCACCATGTGTTGCTTCTGTTATCTCTGGCAGGCATCCTGCAGGTGTGCTGTGAGTGCAGCTCCCTGTCCCACAAGCTCTTGTGCTCTGAGTGTGTCAGATCAGTGGTGCTAGTTACCTGTCCTACCAGTTGTTAATGGAGCAACAGCCCAGGTATTCATTGATGAATCTAATGCAGGGTGATACCAGCTAGTCAGTGAGTCACTCACCAAGCTGAAGCCTGTGTTGGCCAGGATAACAAAGACACCAGTATCTATGTTTCTGTGGTACCATGACACCAGTGCTTGCAGACATGGACTGCAGTAGGCGGTGAGACGTTGGGGACCATGGTTTCTTACTCTCCAGGTCTCATTCCAGGTGTAGATAAAACTGCTGACACTTTGGCAGCTGTCAAACTTAGAATTAAGATGTCTTCCTTCTAGTATATTCTGTCTGACATTTGCTAAGGCCCATAAAAAGTAATTGCCTTTAAAACTGTGTGTAGGACTAGGAATTGGCTGGCAAAAGCATTTGAGTGAAGGCATGGGGGGGTGGAGATGCAAGTTACCCTTTTATCCCCTAGGGAAAAATGGGAGCTACAACACCTTTATTTTTGTGGTGAGCAGAAAAGGTACAGTTGGGTAGTTAAGTTTGAACGAGAATAGCACAACACAAAGAAAGGGTGGGGATTTTAACAAGAAAATTCCCTGGAGGGGAAGATTAAAGTGAACAGGTGCTGGAAAAATGTTTCTGCATATTAGAGCTTAATTAGATTTGAAGATGAATTCCAGATGGGCTAATTATGTGTGAGTTGTTGCAGGTTATTTCTTGTAGGGGCAAGCATGTATTTTTGGAAATGGTGATTTAGTTTGATTGGGTTTGATTCCTGCCTCCTTCCCTGTTTCCATCAAGAAACTGTCTTTTCAGAGGCCCAAGACCCCCCCCTCAGTAGGCCCACATCTTTGGGACCCCTGTCAGATATAGCAGAAGCACAGAACATGGAGTCCATACTGACCTTGATCACATGTGTAGGGAAAAAACATGTGACCCTTCCCCAGATCAGTGGATGGTCATGACAGGAAGCAGGCAGAAGCTAGTAGGTATTGTAGGAGCATGAAACCTTGTTTGACATGAAGAAGGGACTAAACTCACACTTGCCACATAGGTGTTGCATGGATTGATATAGGTGTGTGTGTGTGTGTGTGTGTGTGTGTGTGTGTGTGTGTGTGTGTGTGTGTGTGTATGTACATGTACTTGGGCCAGCTCTTTTGATAGGGCAGAGGACAAGGCTTTGTTGAAACCTCTGTAGGAAACAGGACTAGTTTGGGGCTATATTAACTTGGGAACAGCTTGCAGTGATTGTCTCAAAAGATAGCCTGGCTCTCTGAGGTCCCTGAAAGGTGTGGATATGCTGGGAGTAACCTTATGGCACACCTTGGGAACATATGGTTTCAAACAGTTTGGGTCTGAGGGCTTCGATAAACAAACTTTTATGTAAGGACCTATAATTAGAAATTATCGACACATTTATGTACAGCACAATGAATGATGTTAAGTGTTGATTTAGATAGAAAATATGACTCCTTGTAGGATCTTTTAATAAAGAGCACCAGTTCTTAGAAATTTATTTCTAGAGCTCTGTTTGAACTCAGCATGTTTGACATAAATCACATCTAATTGTCATTTTATGATTAATGAACATATGTTGGCCATTTTTACCCATAATTAAACTTGATGTTTTGTGCATCTGACAAAGCAAAGCAAATTTAGAACTTGACATATTGGTGGAATGTATGTGTGTGCATGGATGTGCATGTGTGCTCTGTATGTGTGTGCATACTTTTTTGTACATGTTTTTATTTTGTGTATGTACTAAGTTTTTATAACGTCTGATTGTCAGAGGTGTAAGAGTTTTTAAGAGAGAGACTTTGAGTGACTGTGGAAGAACCTGCAGGCTGTTTTCAGCCATCTGTGGTACCAGGTTATGGTCAGGTGGGGTGAGTCCTGTGCTCCTCCTTGGGAAGTAGTACCCCAGGAACAGACAGGACAGGTTGTTCTCTAAGGTCAAGGCCATAATAATAGAGTTCTAAAAAAACAATGCAGGGAAATAATTTCAAAATATGTCCATTTCGTTTGGAGACAGGTGTCTCTATATTCCTGGACCTCACTTCTGTAGACCAGGCTGGCCTCAAACTCACAGAGCTCTTCTTACCTGGTTTTCCAAGTTATGCATTTAAAGGCATATGCCTGCTGTCACACCTGGCCAAACCATAGCATTTTAAGAGAACCGGGAATACAGCATGTGCATCTGTAATTCCAGCCCTGGCAAGACAGAGACAGGTTGCCACAAGTTCAGTGCCAGCATGGTCCACATAGTAAGTCCTCAAGATGCGGTTTTGAAAAATAATAAAAAAACAATAATAATTTAAAAGTAGAAACTGGTGTGGAAAGCACACTGTCGCTTCACCTTTTCTCTCTCTTGTTGACTTTTGTTTGCTTGTTTCAGGACATAGACAAGTTTGGCAATGAGATCACCCAGCTGGCCCGTCCCCTGCCTGTGGAGTATCTCATCATAGATGTAAGTACTCCTTTATATTCATACTTACAGGCCGGTACCTGGTCCCCATGAAGGTCAGAGCTCGTAGATGATAGCCACTTGAGTCACACACTGCCACAAGGATTCTTTCTTGATTATCAAGTCCCAAGTTTCCAGAAACTTCACAGTTTAAGCAACCTAGGGAATAACTTTTCTCATGATAAAGTACAAGCAAAAGATACCTACCTCCAGTTCCACCCTATGCCCTCTAGAAGGCAGTGAGTCCCGGGGCTGAACAGTCCCGTATATCTAGGCTTGGCTGGTAGCTGCCCACTGCCAGGAGGTACAGATGTTGCCCTGCCTGGCACAGCATTAGTACTCTTGGGGGCCACTCCATCAAGAGTTTCCTGGGAGCCGGGCGGTGGTGGCACACGCCTATAATCCTAGCACTTGGGCAGAGGCAGGTGGATTTCTGAGTTCGAGGCCAGCTTGGTCTACAGAGTGAGTTCCAGGACAGCCAGGGCTACACAGAGAAACCCTGTCTCGAAAAACCAAAAAAAAAGAAATAATAATTTCCTGGGACACATCTATAACTTAGTGTCTGTGAGTAGGGAGTGTTGTTTCTGGACAGAGCTCTAGGCAGTAAGAAGAGCTGGCTCTGCTGTGTCTTCTCAGAATGACTAGAGGAATGTCATGGCACAGAGACACATTCATACCATTGGCCACAGGGCAGTGAATACTCCAGGATAAAGCCTCGTGACTTCATAGCAGCTGGAGTACCGCTACCTTCCGGGGTTTTGTCCAGAGCATTGGAGGTGGCTCATATTCTGCATCAGTGCTGTGCTAGAATCTATACTCAGACTGCATTTGGACTTAGGGTGGGTATATGATTCAGGCAATAAAATATTATTGCATTTGAGCATTGCATCCCCCTGAGCCTGGCGCACTGAAGCTCCATTTCAATTGACAGTTCCTGAGAATATATTTATTACCTAGACCATAAAGGCATCTGTTACTATACTACGTGGGTGTAATTAAGATGAAAGCAGACGGATGGATGAGTCGGCTTCCCTTCACCCCTAGCAGCTCCCCACACCTTTCAGCCGCATTGGGTGGCTAGAGAACATTCTAACCTAAAGTACCCACATTCTCTCTGTCTCTATGCAGATGAGGACTAGGAGAGCCTTAGATCAACTGTCCAAAGAGTGCTGTTAGCTCTTTCTCTGGTGCCAGAGATAGGATAGATCTGGACGAGGGCTGTCTGCCTCTCCCTCCTCCAAACCCCCTTTTTAGACAGGGTCATGCTGTATAGCCTTTACTAGGCTCAAACTTGTAATCTGGCCTCTACCTCTTCAGGGCTTCAATTAGAGGTGTGAGCCACAATGTCCAACATATCTCCTGGGTTTTTGTTGTTGTTTTTGTTTGCTTATTTGTTGTTGGGTGGGGTTATTGTTGTTTTGTTTTTGAGACAGGATCTCAGCTATGTAGCCCTGACTTGCCTCAAATACAGAGATCTGCCTGTTCCTGCCTCCTTAATTCTGGGATTAAAGGCATAAGTCACTTCACCCTGAATATCTGCTGCTCTCAAATTTAAAAGTAGGATAGCTTTATCACAGCAGTTTTTGCATACTGAATCATCCCCAAGCCCTAGAATGGCTGTACCCAAAGCCAACCCGGGACAGTGTGAGCAGGGTTATGCAGCTGTAAGCACATGCAGAGGAGCCGGATCAATTCCGTGATCCCCTGGAGCCACCACAGACTCTGTGCTGCTCGAGGGGCCTCTTGCAAGGTTAAAGAGTGCCCTCCTCCTTTAGAGGGAATATCCCCCTCCCCTTGGAGGCTGAATTTAGAGCCTGCATGTATAAGACAGGCACAGTGTTACATGCATTCATTTCTGCTTGAGTTTTCATTATTTTGAGGTAAGCTCTCCCTTAGTTGCCCAGCAGCCCTCACACTTGAGGATCTCCTGCTTTGGCCTCTTGAGTAACTGCACCACAGGTATATACCACAATACCTCTGGGTTAATGGTAAATACTAGTAAATATTCTATAGTTACCCTTCTACTCCTGTTTGTGACTTCCCAGAAGAGACCTGCGTCTCCCCAGGCTTTTGCTCACAGTGTGGTAATACTCCCTGTCTAGTGTTCTAACATGGCTGGAACTGTGCTGTCAGTACCTACTCAGTGCCTCATGGGGAGATACTCCAGTCGTGTTTCTTACATGGTACAAGTCCATATACTTGGCCTCACCGCTGCAGATACTTTTCTGTGAAGCGCCATGTATCTCTGATGCATCTGATGGTTCAGCTTGTCCTTAGAGTGCTGACATTGGCAGAGCTGAATCCAGAAATAGCCTGCTGCCTCTGCTGATGTAGAAAACAGATCACAGCGACCAGAGCAACATTTTCATTCTTTTAGAAATAGTCTCACAGGAGTCAGAATAGCTGCTCTATATCTGGAAGGGGTATGACCTGATGATGTTAATGTCACGTGCAGAGAGAAGAATGTCAGAAGTGTTGGTAGCTTGCACTTGGGTACGTTTGTGGGGAAGAGGCCTTTGCCAACAGGAATGCAGCCTGTGTTTGTATTCCTGCACATTCACCAGTGACCCTGAGGCTTGTATTGATTGTGTTAGATTGAAAATGCCCTCTGCTATTAACCAAAGCATGCTGGAATTGGAGAGATGGCTTACCTTCAGTAGAGTCTTGACTTTGGTTTACTTACCTTGGAGGAAACAACTGCCCTGCCCTGCCTGCAGAGCTGTGGGCCTCATGGAAGTCACAGGGAATTCTCAGGTCTATACAGGCTGACTCCACACTTGCTTCCAAGCATAGTATTGAGAATTTTATGCTTTTAGTCTGTCTCTTGCCTTTTGGTGTTCCATTCCTTTCTGCAGTTCCCTGATTTGAGCAAGATGAGCTGGTCATATACATCTATAGTGCTGCAATACTATAAGTATCATGCAGCCGCTGAACAGCCAGGAGCTGCTCACATGTGAACCCAGTAAGATATACACATTTTTACTGGGCAGTGGTCACGCATACCTTTAATTCCTGTACTTGGGAGGCAGACAGGCAGATCTGTGCGTTCAAGGTCAGCCTGATCTATAGAGTTGAGTTCCAGGACAGCCATGGCTACACAGAGAAACCCTGCCTCAAAACACACACACACAAACTGTCGATGTTGTTCTCAGGGTCTGAAGATCATTATTTGAGGAAGACACAGTCTCCTTAACCCAGCTTATATTGAGTGCCGAGATTCTTGCATAGGTGGGAGAGTACATCATGTTCTGGCACAGTGTTACAGTCTGGTTTTTTTTGTTGTTGCTGTTCTTTAGATCACAACCACCTTCCCCAAGGATCCAGTTTACACTTTTTCTATTTCTCAAAATCCATTTCCTATTGAAAACCGGGATGTACTGGGTGAAACACAGGTAAGCTCTTTGTCTTAGAGACAGAATTTAAAGGAACTTCTAATTTTTATCTAACATTGGTCTGATTTTCCCAAAAAGTGCCATTTCCACACTCCCTTGATTGTTTATCTGACCAGTCCCATTAGGCCCTGTTAACTTAGATGCCCCTTTTACTAGGCAATAGATAACTATGCTTAAATCCATGGGCCAGGCTTGTCAGAAATCCATCCTCACTTGGCTTCTTGATGTTTCCAATATTGTTTATCACTTTTTGTTGTCTACCAAGCTGTCTCTGGTTTGTATGTGAGTGTCTCGTACAGTAGTGATGCAGACAGTCTTAGTTCCTGTTGGTCTTCCCTGCTTTGCTCTCGGGCTTGTGGGGTCCATCAGGCTTCTCTGGGTCCCACGTGGCCTGGCATATGGTGTTGATGGGCTCTGTTCATATCTCTTACCCCATCCTTTGCACTAACCTTAGATCTAAGCAGGATTGAGTTCCATTTCTGCCCAGTACAGACTTCCTGAGTCATTTGGGATTGCTTGGTACCAGTATTTCAGGATCTGATTGGCTGAGGAACAGCTGTAATACTTGTGGTGTGGTTCCTCACAGCCTGTCTACCCAGATATGTTAGATGCCTGAGGGTGCAGGGTGGTGCCAGTTACTTGGCAGACCTTTGAGATGCCCGCTCGCGGTGGTCCTCTTGAATGTGTCTGGTTGTTTAAAAGCTGTCCTTACCAGGTGTATGCCTTTAATCCAAGCACTCAGGAGACAGAGGCAGGCATCTCTCTGATTTCAAGGCCAGACTGGTACAGACAGCCAGGGTAGGTAAGGGATGATTTCTGTTTACCTGAGCAATGCCTTGGATCTGAACCCACTTACATACCTGGGTCAGTTGTGCTTAAGGTCTCCCCCGAGCAGGAAAGTCACATTAGCCCTACGGCTCTCTGCACCTCTTCTGTAGTTACTTGGTGGTTATTGAAACAGGATAGTATATCTGTGTTGTTTACTGTGTACTTGTTTAGTAGGAAGCAACACTCTTTTTAATGCTAGGGATTTGTGATAAACTTTTTTTTTCCTTCCTTTTGACTCGTTCCTTAGGACTTCCATAGTTTGGCCACCTACTTGTCCCAGAATACCTCATCCGTGTTCTTGGATACCATCTCCGACTTCCATCTCCTGCTGTTTCTGGTCACCAATGAAGTCATGCCACTGCAGGTATCAGCTCTGCTGCCCTTTTGCTCTTTCAGCTCCCAAGGACTGGTGTCAAGCGATAGCCACCCCATGTCCAGCACGTGAGAATATGCAGGCCACAGTGCTTCTCGAGGGACCTTTATTTACTGTTGATGGAGTATTTGACCTTTAGCCTTCATGGTGAGGGACAGTTTGGTTATTGGGAATTATCTGGAGAGCAGAGGGGAATGAGCTATGTCCTCTATCTAGCCTGGAGCCCTGGGGACCCCACAGTTGAGACAGCTTCAGAACCAATGTCTCTGAAGTTTCCTGATGCCTCCTCATCTTATGAGGCAGCACTGCTAATGGCCTGAGCCCAGGAGGTTTTGCCAACTTCCAGGTCCTGCACACACCATTGCACACTTGGCATTTTAGAGATACACCATAAGGGAGAATGACTGTGAATGTTTTGCAGATGGTGGGTGCTCTCTGAACAGAGCAGGGCAGCAGGTCACACCAGGAAGCCTGTGTGCATGCCTTGGGCATTCACAGCTTGAGAGTCCACAGAAAAGCAAAGCAGATAGGAACAAGTCACCTGAACTTGATCACTCTAACTCCATCTCTTTCCTTGAGGGTGATTAAATAGAGCTGTCTGTCCTTCCCAGGATATTTCTGTCTAGCAGCTTGTAATTGTCCTTTTATCTTGCTGGGAGTACATTCATAATAACATACATGCACCTAGCTAGGCATGGATGACATGTTCAGAACCCAGTATGGTGCTCTACATGAGGAACTCTGGTTTTCCTGGTTGTGGTCATCCCTGCTGTCTGAATAGGAGGTGACAGGCCTAAGGCATCTTGTATTTTGCAGCGACAGGTTCTGAGATTCTTTCTCAATTTTCTTTGAAAGATTTATTGATGCTAAGAGAAAAAAATAGTAAGAGTGTTTTCCCCTCAATCAGAGCAAAATGAAACCCTCCTTGTGGCTTCTTGCAGGACAGTATCAGCCTGCTGCTAGAAGCCGTGAGGACCAGAAATGAGGAGCTAGCACAGACATGGAAAAAGTCTGAACAGTGGGCCACCATTGAGCAGCTATGCAGTAAGTGTTCTCTGTTCCCTTCTGCCAAGGTCATAGTCAATGTATAGAACATAAGCTCTGTTGCTTATACACTGGAGCTCTGACCCCGGTGCCTCCTTGAAGTGCTTAGGCAAAGGGACAGACCTAGGTAGCCACTTTGGCTGGACTTATTAACGGTTTGCAGAGGAAGATATAGGAATATACTATCATTCTTCAAGGACATGGCAACAAAAACATGCATGCCCATATCACTGCATGCCCATCAGAGTACTAAAAAAACAAACAAACAAACAAACCTGACAGTATCAGGCACTGCGGAGAACATGGGCAGGCAGGTTGACTTGAATTCTACCGGGAGTGGGTGTGAGTTTCTTAGGAAACTACACTACAGATATTTGGCCTGGGATGTAGCAGTCTCACTGTTGAACCTTTGCCAGGGCAAAGGAAGATACAAAGAAAGCCCACAGAGTTATGTGAGGGTGAATCTACGCAGATGCTCACTGCAGGGGTGTGATGGTTCTCGCAGAAATACCTAGCAACAGGAGAACATACTTCAAGTGCGAGTAGGGAGGTGTTTGCTTACTGGAGCCAGAACAGTTGATGTGCTGACAGTTTGGGCTTAAGCAGTAGGGGCTTTTGAGCCACCCTGCCCTGCCATGCGGCTCTCAGGAGATGTCTTTTTCTGTGCAGACATGACATGTTCTCACTTTACCCTCCAGGCACCGTTGGTGTGCAGCTCCCAGGCCTCCATGAGTTCGGTGCAGTTGGGGGCTCTGCACGGGCTGCTACCTCTGCTATGTGGGCCTGTCAGCACTGCACCTTCATGAACCAACCAGGCACAGGCCACTGCGAGATGTGCAGCCTCCCCCGGACCTAGGGCTCTGGGCCTCTGCTGCATGGGACTGGGCCAGCCCAGCCCTCTCTGGAGTCTGGAGCGCCACATGTTCCCTATAAGGCCTGAAGCCCACAGCCCTGACACAGTGGAGCCAGCTACCCTGGTTTTCCAGATACACTGAAGCGTCTCAGTGCAGAGCTTGAAGAGAAAGAACCCCAGCTGCTGTGCTGGGGTTGAACAGAACCTCCCAACTGGAAAGGCAGAGCAGACCTGCCCAAGAGCACCCCACATGCCTCATTTGGTTAATAGCTCCCCGCTGTATTGGAGGGACTGAACACCTCCAGCCAATCACCTGAAATTGGGGGTGCACAGAGAGGGTGCTGCTGTCACCCAGCTATCTGTCCTTCCTCTATGATTTTTGTTTTCTGCCTTCCCACCTTCTCCCCCAGTATTTGGATGGATGGATGTTCCTGGCTGTCTCTGTTCCCTTGCTGTGGGGCTATGTCCCTCCTTTGGGAGCGTGTGTGGCTAGGGTGTGGTGGTCTTGATCTGACATGCAGTGTCGTAGGTCACTGCCCTTTACTTGCCTGAAATCATCAGTTATCAGTAATTCCCACCCAGGAAACTTTTATTTATTGTTTTTTAAAGATAAAACTGCACAGATGGGAGTGAGAGATTTAACTCTGCTCTTTCCTCCTTCAGTGCAGCCCCTCTTGGGTGGTTTATTGGGCAGGAGGCCACCATCATTTCTCCTCTGAAGCAAACCTCAGTGCCTGAGACTTTCCTGCCACGTTGCAGGCAGTGGCAGTTGGTAGCATGGGTGATTCATCAGAGCAGTAGTGGCTCTTGCCTGACAGTCAGCCCCTTCTCATGTCTGTGAGCAGCCCTGGAGTTCTGGTCCCCTCTCCTAGCACTGTTCCTTTACCCAACGAGTCCCTACACTATGGCCTTCTTGTACAGTGCTGTGGCAGTTGAGAAAGCCTAGAAAAGGTGCCCATGTGACCACTGTGAGGCCAATAGAAACAGTCTCTGAGGGCCCTGTGTGGCTGTATTATGACAGCCCTTACCCAGGTAAGACATGGATATCTTGATGCCTCGTTGCCTTAATGAGAGCTAAGTCAGCTGTCCTTCACCCTGGGAAAGGCCATGCCAACTGTGGACTGCTGGGAGCCATGTGTGTCACTTTAGTAGAACACACCCATGCTTCCTTCTGCATCTTTGGCCCTGTGGACAGAACACTTGTTGCTAGGTTATTGTGTGGCAGGACTGGCTAGCAACCATTGGTCTCACTTGGCATGAGATCTGAAGCTAAAGCCCTGGAACTCTGGAGCTAATGGGCTTGGTTTGGTATTGACAGGGTCATCCTGGAGGTTAGGAGTGGTGGAGAGCAAGGCAAGCAATCTCTCCAGCTACTGCCAACAGTATATAGAGAAAGTGCTGAGGACTGTCTAATCTCCCTCTTCGGAGTGTCCCTGGCTAGGGCTTCCCATTTCTGTTTCTTCTGGTCCCTAAGTCTGGTAGACTGGATGTCCTGTCATTTCTGTGTCTGCAACTTAGCTGTGTCTCTGATGCCAATCACACCATTACGCAATGCTGGGCAGGCAGTGCTGGGCAGGCAGCAGAGACTCTGGAACCCTGTTTGCCATGGCCTATCCCCCATTCATCTTTGTCTACAGAGTTAATTACACTCTCATGTTCTGGCATCCACGTAATTCTTGTTTTCTCTGACTTTTAGCTAAAGAAATTTTTGTGATTTCTCTGCTTATGGTTTTGAGTTACTCTTTGTTCAGTAATGCACTTTATTTTATTGTCCAAAGAGAGTGAAGCTAAAACTACCAGCTTGGGGTGAGCCCTACAGAAGGTTCAGACCTGGGCGGCTCAGCTACCTCCTCCTACATGGGGGTGGCCCTGGTCCCACCTCTAATCCCTACTATCATCAGGCACTACAGCTCGAAAAGAGGTGCCTGTGAGCACACCCATCCACGTGAACCCAGTGGCTGCCATGGTCCTCTTCAGGCTCAGAGATGGGGTCTAGCCCTGGCCTTGCTCTGACCAGCCTGCTTCTGGGACATGGGTGCTCCCGCTTCGGCTCTGCTTTGGGCTCATAGGTATGCATTGGCTGGGTGTGGACTAGTATTTCTTTTACCCCAGCCCTGCAGTGGAACCTAATAAAAGCACCTGAAGCGATTGTCCTGCTCCCAGTGCATTGTTCCTATGCCCAGAACCACTCTCCACCGGTGTGGCATGGATGTGTTGCCTTGTAAGGCATAGGGACAGTCTTGAGTGTTAGAACCTGGTGTGCGGAAGATAAACTGAGGGTGCTTCCAACTCTGGAGGAGACTCCGATGCTGCAAAGGAAGAAGAAATTCATCTCCCACTTGTTTCCATCCAAGGTGTCTTCAGAGCAGCCTGGGACCTCGGCTCAGATCCGTTTCAGAGGCCACCCAGAAATGATAAAAGAGGCCCAGGCTTCACCCTCCGGTTAAAGTTGTGCTTTGGTTTTTTTTAATTTTTATTTTCTTGCTTTGTTGTTTGTTTGTTTGAATTTACAGCTGGGCATGGTGATCCAGTACTGTCATCATTCCCAGAACTCTGGAGGCACAGACAGGCTACAACTATAAAGCCTAAGAAATTATTTGGGGGGCTGGGAGGCTGGTTCCAGACAGGGCTTTTTGTTTTGTTTTCATAAGCTTGGCTGTTCTGGAACTAGCTTTGTAGACCAGGCTGGCCTTGACCTCAGAGAGATCCACCTGCCTCTTCATCCTGAGTGTTGGGATTAAAGGCATATGACACCACTGATCTTTTATCATTTTTTTTTTTTTTAAATCGTGATGTGGGAGCCCCTGGAGCTATTGGGAGTTGTGAACTTCCCTATGTCGATGCTAGGAATCAAACTTGGGTCTTCTGCAAGAATAGTAGGTGCTCTTAAGTGGTGAGCCATCTCTCCAGCCCCAGGATGTTGTTTTGACATCTACACTAGTTCCAAGCTCACAGGACATTTTGTGCCTGGTTGTCATCCCACTGGGACTTTCAGATGAGCGTTCTTTTAAGAGTCAAGGTTGCCCGGGCTGGCCTCAAACTCAAGTATTCCTGCTCAACCTCCCAAGTAGCTGCAACTCCAGAAGCATAGGCAGCAGCATCTAGCTCCTGATGAGTACCAGGGTAGGATTCTCAGCCTGCTCGCTCAAGGAGCTGCAAGTAGAGCTGTCATTGCAGAAAATGTTAAGTTTACTTAGACCAAGCTCCTTAGGGTTCTCGGCATCCTCTGCTCCACTGTCACATCCTGCCGCGTTCATGAGTGGAGGGAAGGCTCTGCTGGCTGGCTGGTCTGATCAAGTGTGCTGAACCACCCTACTCCAGAGAGCCTGTGTTATAGGGGTGGTTCTCTCACAGTGCTGTCACAAAACGGTGCTGAGGGCAAGTGCTGCATACAGCCTTGCACCAGAGCAACCTCTGCTCAACAGGTAGGTGATCTGAGGCAAGGGCCCCGACGTGGGCCCCAGCGAACTTGCGGGACTGCATTATTTGGCCATCCTCGGGCTTTCTGCCTCCAGCTGTAAACGGTGGCTCTGTGTTAAGCCATGGTGGATGTCTGCACTCCAGTCCTTGCAGGGCGTCCCGCCCTCTTGCGGCCCTTCGAGCAGCCGTCCCCGCCCCTGCAGCAGGCCCCGGCCACGCCTCCGCAGCGGCCGCTTTACGGCGGAGGCCGCGCCGCGCCGTGGGCGGCCGTAAAGCCTGGAGGCGGCACCGCCCCTCGAGGCTTAGCTCTGGCCCCGTGCCCGCACGATGGCGGGACCTTCCTCGCGCGTGCACTACCTGTCGGACTTCTGCTGCCCGCTCGGGGGCCGAGCGGCGGGGAAGCCGATTATTCTGCGACATGAAGCGGAGGTCTTTCTGTCCACCGGGCGCGAGTTCGTCTATGTGTATGACCAGGAGGGCGGGCTACTGACGGTGAGCGGCAGGCGGGCGGGCGGGCGGGCGGCGCCGTTCCGAGGTGAGCTGGGGCCGTGTGTGCCCTCGCCTGACCTCGCTCTCCTGGCGCCCAGGCCGTGTACCAGTTTCCCGACCAGGTATGGCACCTGCAGCTCCTGGCCATCCGCAGGGCACTCTACGTCCTGTGTGCTCGGACTGGCATCTACTGCCTGTCGTTGGACTCACTGGACAGGTGAGGGGGCGTGGCCCTACGCGGCCCTGCCAGTGCACAAGTCGAGTCCCCCGGGGGCCCTGCTTCCATTTCCTCTGAGCCTTGAGCGGTTTGTCCCTGTAATGGTCCTTTTGACGGCCTCTGACAGCACATTGTGGTAGGAGGCAAGGGACTGCGGTCTAGGCCGTGCATTCCTACACTTGGAACCCTCCCATACCTGTGCATATGCAGGCGTGGCAGTAGAGTATCTGCTTCCATGAAGTTCTTAACTGTTGAGGCTTGGGTAGTGAAGGCAGCCAGGAGCACCACTGTCATTGCCCTCAGGTGTCTGGCAAGACCTCTTAGAAGTGGGTCTCAGAAGGAGGTGTCTCTGAGAAGTAGTGACAGCAAAAGTTCGTTGTCCATTGGCTTGTGCTAGAACTCATTGCTCACAGCCCAGATGCTGCCTTAGGAATAGTTCCCACGTTGATGAGCTTTGTCTGCAGGGCTGTGTTTCTGGCTGATCCGTGTGTGTGGGACCTGCTGAATGGCCTGTGATGTCTCCTGCCTAGCCTACTCAGAGCATGATTTGAGTCTACCCCACCCAATACTGACTCAGTTCCATTGTTCCTGAAGGTCTGGGAGCCAGGCCTGTGAGGACAAAGAGGATGAGGCTCACCCTTACCCTGTGATCCATGTGGATTCAGATGCCTGTGTCCTCCCTGAAGCTGCCCTCTGTGCCTTCACTGTGCTGGATGATATGCTGGTCACCCTGGCACAGGGCCCCACCCAGTGGAAGATGCAGCTGTTTGAGCATCCCTGTGCAGGGGAGGGGCCTCGGCCTGGAGGCCAGGTTGGTGAGGTGGAGCTGTCCACCTGCACTCCACCAGGTGGGGTGCCAGAGAAGCCTGCAGCCCCCTGCTTCCTGCCAGTGCTGTGCTGCGTGTTCCCACCAGACTCCAGGGCACCTCATGGGCACCCCCAGGGCTGTGGGTGCTTCACACTGGAGGAGGCCCTCTTTGGTCTACTCTTTGGAGTCGATGCCACCCTCCTGCAGTCCCCTGTGATCCTTTGCGGTCTCCCCGATGGTCAGCTTTGCTGTGTGGTCCTGAAGGCCTTGGTTACTTCCGGGGTAGCCCCTGGTGACCCGAAGGTCCTGGTCAAGATCCTCCACCACCTAGAGGAGCCCGTGGTCTTCATCGGGGCCTTGAGGGCAGAACCTCTGGAGGAGGAAGCAAGAGAGCTGCTGCCTGGCGAGCATATGTGCTCTGACTGCCTAGTGGCCCTTGGTCACCAGGGCCGGACACTGGCCATCAAGGCCAGCTGGAGCGAGTCAGGGAATCTGGTGCCAGAGCTTCGTGAGTATTGCCTCCCAGGGCCTGTGCTCTGTGCCGCCTGTGGCAGGGGTGGCCACATGTACCACAGCACTCCCTCAGACCTCTGTGTGGTAGACTTGACTCGGAGAGACAGTCCTTGGGACCCTGAGAAGCCAGATGGGGCCATAGGAGGTCTGCCCTCCGTGCTGTGTCCAGCCAGCCTGAACATCTGCAGTGCCCTCGCTCTGTGTGTGACAGCAAGGGCACCTACAGGTATGAGCTGCTCTCCGGCATCACAGAGGCATGTGCAGGCTCCTCCTTGACACTCTCTTCCTAAGCTGCCCCTCCTCCTTGCCTTCCTGTTTGGTGAGCCAGCAGCTATGGGCTTTCCTCAGCAGGCTCATCACAGACTGGAAGGTCACTCACTCCTGTCTTAGGGTTAAGGGACCTCTCTCTACGTGTGTCCTCCCTGGAATTAGGCTGCGGCCCCTCAGTTGAGCACCACAAGCATACGGCTTGTGGGGTTGGTTTAAGAGCATCTCCCATAGCAGCTCTCAAATCGGGTCAGGCCAAATCCCGACGTGTCCTCCGAGAGCTCGAGGAGCCTGCTTTGGCCTGTTTATGAGCCATTCAGAGGGTGTCTCAGAGCTCTCTAAGGAAGCCGTAGCTAGGTTTGCCTGAGTCTGGCGTGAGAGGAAGACATCTCTCCCCTCCCCCAGTGTCTTCCCATTGAGATCACCTTAGAGTATATTAAAGCCTGCTCTAGAAAACATTAACAGGAAGAAAAAAAAAACCGACCCCAAAGAAAAGATCCAAACCACTTCAGGTGAGGGGTCCCAGCCTGAAACTAGGGTACCTATGAACTGACTTCCAGCTACTAAACCACCCAGTTCGGGGTTCATATTAAGAGCTGTGTTGGGGTTGGGCTAGTCAGCAGCCCCTAGGCAGGGGCGGGGCAGGAGGATGTGGTAGAGACGTTAGAGATTGCAGAGCTTAGCCGCCAGGGCACTTTTCTTTGGTAGGCTCAGCAGCCTTGCTCTGTGTGGCCTGTTGAAGGCTGTGTGACGCATTTGAACAACTGGGCACCATACAGTGTCCTCCTTTGGCCTATCTGTGTGGACCAGTTGCCACCGTGGTATCACGTGTATGGTATATCCATCTTGAGTAGCACTTCAAAATGTATATGAAGACCAGTGGTCCCCATCTCTACACACCCTGGGTGTGGGCTTCCCAGGTCTCCCTTCCTTGGGCACTGCCTTGCTCCTCTGCCAGTCCTTTTTCTGGAGCCCAGAGCAGACAGCACTGAGTGTCTGGCAGCTGCTCCAAATTTATGACCGGCCCTGCGTGTGTATCACATCAGGTATCACAGATCTCCTGGCGCTGTCTTCTAAAGGACGCCTGATTACCTGCAGTCTGGACTTGAATTCTGAGGCACCTGTGCCTGCCAAAATGACCATGGCAAATGCAGGCCAGAAAATTAAGGAGCTGCTCTTGGACATCGGTGATGTCTCTGAGAGGTGAGCTGTAGTCTCTCTCAGTCTCTGGTACAAGTAGAGCTTGTGCCTTATCCTTAGGGGTCAGCATCCTGTATGGAGCTGACCCAGGCTAGGGAGGTTTTGGTTAACAACCATCTGTGTGGCTGTCTCTGCCTCTGTCTACATCAGGGGCCAAAAAAATCTACACACAAATCCTCAAAAGACAAGAGACTCTTTCTTCCCTCTGACAGACTCAGGAATCTTCTCATACCAATCCCTTGGCTGCTTCTGTGGACCCTCCTTAGAGGCCAGTGGGACCTGCTCTCAGCAAAGCTTCCAGCACCAGACCCAAGGAGCACATCTTTCCCTGGCCTGTCCTCCACCCCCTTCAGTGCTAATCCCTCTTGTTCCTCATGACTGTGGGCTTTATGGCCTTGTGACTTGAGGATATTCCCACAAAGCCCAACACCTACTGTCACTGTGGAGTGTTGCAAAAGGAAAGAGGGGCTAATTGGGAACATGTGAGGTGATCTATGGGGCTAGCTTACCCCTAGTAGTCATGGGCCAGTTCAGCATCTCCCATCCTGCCCTACCTTCTGTAGCTGAGAATAAAGATCAGGTCAAACAATGTAAAGTGTCCTCCAAAAGATTTCATAGTCAGGACAGAATGATGTACTCCTTGGGCCTGGAAGCTGTTTGCACACTCAGAGAGCTGTTTGTACACTCAGAGAGCTGGTGCTTGAACCATGCATGGTCTGGTCCCTTTCCCCCAGGGGTCTGTTGACAAGGCCCCCTCTGCTGTGATCTCCTTCTCCTGGATGTCATGACTGTCCTTTGCAGAGTGTCCTTTCTGAAGAAAGCTGTTGACCAGCGGAACAAGGCCATCACAAGTCTCAATGAGGCCATGAATGTGAGCTGTGCCCTGCTGTCCAGACAGGAGGGCGATCGGCCCATTGCATGTACCATCACCACCTCCTGGAGCCACCTGGAGCTGCGAGACATGCTGATGGCCACCTGCACGCTGGAGAACAGCAGCAGCTTCAGCCTGGACCAGGGCTGGACCTTGTGTATTCAGGTGCTGACGAGTTCCTCTGCCTTAGACCTGGATGGGACTGGCTCAGCTTTCACGTACACCATTCCAGTGGACAGACTGGGCCCAGGCAGTCGGCGGGAAGTGACGTTGCCCCTGGGCCCTAGTGAGAGTGGTGTGCTTGACCTGCCCGTGACCATGTCCTGCTGGCTCTTCTACAGCCTCAGGGAGGTGGTGGGTGGGGCCCTGGCCCCCTCAGACCCTCTAGAGGTTCCCTACCTGGAAAAGCTCCCTCTCAACCTTCCTAAGCAAGGAGGCGTCTGCCTACCCCTGTGCAAGCGCACAGTGGACATGCTGCAGTGCCTGCGCTTTCCTGGCGTGGCCTCACACAACGCACAGGCCCCCCGTGTGCCTGGCCCTGCCTGTGAGCCCGTGGAAACTTTCCTGAAGACCTGCCAAGCCCCTGGCAGCGAGCCTACTGGTGCTGCCTCCCTGCGGGCCAAGTACCTGCCTCCATCCACAGCCTCCATCAGGGTGTCTGCAGGCCTTCTCAGAGCTGCCCTAGAGGATGGTCACTCAGGTTTGTGGCACGACCGGCTTCACTTTGGCTTCAGGGCCCTACAGCCTGTGGAATTCAGGTGTCCCTCTCTCTCCCCATGGCTTCTATGAGTCCCACTGCATCCAGACTGCTGTTGGATCTTGTGTCATGTTGCCCTGTCATGGTCCTTTGTGTGTTTTTTAAAAACTGTGAGGTGGTACAACCTAAGCAGAGACTGATGTCACCAGAGAGCAGCTTGGTAAGTTCTCACACACAGTGTACCTTGGGGTCTCCAGACCAAAAGCTGGTCTGTCTGAGTTCTATTACAGCACTGGACCTGGCTTTTGGTCCCACTGTGTGAAGAGCCATTTGTATTGTTTGGGGCTGCATCTGTGGCAGAAGTGTCCTGGTCATCAGTACCTCTGTCCTGCTTCCAATGGATGTTGGGTTGTGTATCTGGTTTCAGTCTGTCCTGAAGAGAGCTACAATAATCTTGCACAGCATTTCTTGTCTGTGCACGACAGTGTGTCGTGTGGCTCATAGGACTACCTGAGTCCTGGGTCCATGATTTCCTGACAATCCCTATTCCTCCCTGCCTCTTGAGTAACTTGCCTAGTTTCCTACTTGTACAAGGGCTTTGAACATTTGGGACACTTGGGCGGCACTGGAAAAGGAGCATTTGGCGGAAGCCGCACAGGTGCCTAAGCTCCAGCAGGCACCTCTCTCTTGCAGGTTTTCACCTGTGCAGCGCCACCCTGCGTTGGCTCCTTGCTGAGAACGCTGCTGTGGATGTTGTGCGGGCCCAGGCACTGTCTTCCGTCCAGGGAATAGCCCCAGATGGAACGGATGTCAACCTCATCATCCATGAGGCAAGCAGGGTCCACTTGTCTGTTCTTGGGGAAATGGACCTCAGCGGGTCCCTGGGCCATTGTTTATGAAGAGTTACTTTAACTGGCCTATCAGTCTCGTCAAGATTGTGTCCCTGGAGGCAGGCAGATTTCTGAGTTTGAGGCCAGCCTGGTCTACAGAGTGAGTTCCAGGACAACCAGGGCTATAAAGAGAAACCCTATCTCAAAAAACCAAAAAGAGGGAGGTGGGGGACCAGCCCTGTCTAACTCTGTCCGTCATGGGTTCCCGTTCTTGTGCACTGCTAGGGTTACAGTGGACAGCGAGTGCTGTAACCATCCCAAGCTGGTAACAGCTAACTGTTGGGCCACCAAAGGGCGAGGTAACCCTTCAAGTGAGACAGCCCATATCCCCCACACACATGCATACACACACACACACAAGAGACCTTTATATCTTCCTGTCAGAGACTAGCTCTGTCTGGCAAGAGCTCAGGCCATGTCCTCCAAGCTCCTTAGCCCCACTGTCCACTGTACCCTCCAAGCCAGACTGTGGCCAGCTTCTAAACCAGACACTTCCTAGGCCAAGAGTAGGAACTGGCATAGTTACGGTCAGTGGACATCCTCTGTGCTTGCAGCCACACGGAGAAGCCATTGGTTGCCCAGGCCTTTCTACAATCCTCACATTCTGAGTCTTACGCCACTGTGTGGAGAGAGCCATGACAACCCAGCCTGTAGTTAGCACAGCAAGGACCTCCCAGAAGGGGCTGAGATAACCCACAGACAGCTCCTGTGTCAGGACCTCACTTCCTGCCATGGAGCCAAGTGTAGCTTGGTCCTGATGTGGCTCAGAATGAGGTGGGTCCTACAGGATCGGACAGACTCATCCCCCAGGCGGGTTTCTCTCCGTTCTTTCTCCAGTCTGCTCACCTTTAAAGTGTAAAGAACAGCTCAGAGCAGGCTGCAGCTATTCAAGGGCTCATCTGTTGCAGGTTGCTGTGACTGATCTGAGCCCTGCAGGCCCCATCCAGGCTGTGGAGATCCAAGTGGAGAGCTCCTCTCTGGCCAACATGTGCAGGGTGCACCATGCCATCATCAGACGAATACAGGTACCACAGCCAGCAGGGGTAGGAGGTGGTTCTGGGAAAGGGCTCTAAAGGCAGAAAGCCCCTAGCTAGGTTTCCTCTGTGGACCCACGAAACTGTGGGCAACATGATACGTTGCCCTGTGACCCTCCCCTCCAGGTGTCCTGTCAGCCCCTGTGTCACCCACATTCAGGAATGTCTGATAAGTTTCTGGTCGTTGCTTGTTGTGTCTGGGTCTGAGCCCCAGGAGTGGGTTTCAGGCCAGTGTACCTGAGCTGTGAGGAGGGGCAGCCAGGGAGGCCACCACCATGGAGTGGCTGCTTGAGCACTGCCTCAGCCCACTCAGATGAAGAGCTTCCAAGTCAGAGTTGCTCCTGTGCCCCAAGCCTCCTGTCGTCAGCTGCCACCTGCTTGTGACTGGCATGGCCCAGCCCCAAGGCAAGGTCTGCAGTTGGTTCTTGGCTGCAGCCCTCCACCCACCTCAGCCTGGAGCTCTAGTGCTGCTTCCCCTAAGAATCAGGACCTGACAGCTGACAACCCTGTGAATGGGGGCCAGGTGGAGGTGCTAGTGGGTTCAGAGCTGGAAGGCCAGCCCATATGTTCTCCTGGCACATGACTCCAGTTGTGAAGAGCACTCCATGAAGTGAGTGACAGGCTTCGGCTTCGTGTGTGACAGCTGCCGGCTTCGTGCGTCCAGGAGTTCAGTCTCCAAGGTGTGGTGCAGGGGAGTCTCCAAAGCAGTGGTGCCTCCAGAGACCTGCCTCCTTTTGCTCAAATTTACTATTATAAGGACATAGCCTCATAGGATTAAGGCTATCTGTTGACTTTATCTTGGTCATCCCCCAAGACCCCATTTCAAAAAAGCTGCATTCAAGGGATCATGTGTGATCTCAAGGGGACACAGTCAATCTTGATAAAGAATCACATGGTACAGGTGCCCTTAGGTGGCATTCAGGGCAGCTGCAGCCACACACCTTCATGGTTTAAGGACAGGAATCTGCTCACAGCCGCTAGGGTCTAGTGGGGATGTTAGCTTCCCATAGGTGACCCTCTCCAGGCTGAGGCAGGTCTCCCCAGGAGGCTTTGCTCATATCTGAAAGGGTCACCAGGTCCTCACCTTTCAGGCCTCATAGCATTTAGCAAGCTAGACTGCCTTCAAAACGCGGGAATGAATGCCCAGCACTAAGTGAGTCTGCACAGAGAGTGAGAAAGACAGATCAGATTGGGGTCCTGCCTAGGGCCCAGCCCAATGCTTGTCTGAGCCACAGAAGGGAAATTGGGATTTAGGCTAAAAAGGCTTTTTAAGCCAGGTGTGGTAGTGTACACCTTTAATCCCAGCACTTCTGCGGTAAAGGCACACAGATCTTTTCAAGTTCGAGGACAGCCAGAGCTACACAGAGAAACTTACCTCAAACAAACACAAAGTCTCTTTGGTCAGTCCTAGTATCCCCAAATCCTAGAATGTGTTAGTTAGGTTGTCGCAGGAGAATCAGGGATCCAAGGCCAAGAATTAATTTACATAGTAAGCTTGAGGCTACCCTGGACTATATAAAGCCCTGACTTAAACTCCAGGAATGTCTTAATTACAGTCATGTGGGAGCTCCTGCTGCTCTGAAGAAAGTCCTGGTGAATCAGGGTGGAAAACACTAGTGGGTGAATGAGTGGGCTTGGAGGAGCAGTAGGACCGTACCCTCTAGACTCAGGCACCTACTCTGGACAATTGAAAGCACTCTCCAGTGCCATGCACACATATGCACGCATGCACACATATGCACACACACCCTTATGTCCTCCAGACTATGGTCACAGAACAAGCAGCCCAAGGCTCCAGCCCACCTGATCTCCGCATGCAGTATCTACAGCAGATCCACGCCAACCACCAGGTAAGCCCCGGTGCCTGGGTGTGAGGAGTGTCCCCAGATGGCATGTAAGGAAGACACCAGCCATGGGGCTGCCCAGTTCCCAGTGTGGGCTGCACTCTGCCTGAGACCCAGAATGTACTGGGTCATGTCCGTTTCCCATTTGCCTGGCCATACCCGTGCAGTTGTGTGTGCCATATTTAAGGCCGTGTGACCCATTGCTCCTTCTGAACTACCTACTACCTCCCAAGTGTAAGATGTCCCTAGGTCAGGGTACAGAGCTGACCTTGCTACCTGCCCACAGGAACTGCTTCGTGAGGTGCAAGCACTGCGTGACCAGCTGTGCACAGAAGACGAAGTGAGCTCCTGCTCCACAGCCCAGAAACTCCTGCAGATTTACAAGCAGCTGCGCAACCCTAGCCTCGTCCTGTTGTGACCAGGTAGGTCCTGGTCCTCTCTCTGTCAGTATGCTGACCTGGGTGGTTTACCCAGAATGGGAAAGCCCTTGGGTTCCCTTGCTCAGGCATCTCTGCCCCCTGGGTAGTCAGGAAGGCTTGTCTGAACCCACCCAGCTTTAGTGCCTCATGCCTTCCTCTTCCTGACAGCTGCTGGCCAGCTCCATGTCACTGCGGGACACACTTGGGGCTTGCCTGGCAGCACCCCTCAACTGAAACCTCTGCACCCCAACGGGAAGTACCGTCACCCAAGAACTCAGGCCATGGAGACACAGGGTTTCTGGGGCTCAGACTTGCACATTTGGGACTGTTCTGCTGCTGACCCCAGCACACCCCAGGAGCGCTGACTGCCTCTCTGGGGCCACCAGGGGGCAGAGTGCTCACTGCAACCAAAGCACAAAGACCATGGGAGGGCTCCCAGCGATGAACGGGGCTGCCCCCAGCACTGTGCTGCTCTTCAGCCCCTGTCCCACCCTCCTCCTTCAGCTGGGCCCTGCCCTGATGCTGGTGCTGTCATGGCTGTGGGAGGGAGTGTGTCTGCAGAGCTCTGCCTGCTCCTGCTGTCTGTCTGTGAGGTGCTGACAAGCTGCCTTTTCGTGAAGTTCCAGGTGTCCACTGAAGTCCACTCAGTTCTGCCTCCGCCTCTGTGTTATGTTCTGTTCTCTGTTGAGCTCTGTGCAGTAGGGTGGGGCAACCCTTCCCAGCTTCCCCTTGCCCTCTGACCAAAGGGCCCCCCTCAGTGTCTATGTACCCTCCACCAAGGCTGCTGTGGCCATTTGGGGCCAAAGATCTGCCCTTCAAGGTCTGGCCAGACTGAGGCTACTGGCTCCTGCTACCCTCACCTCACAGGGAATTTACATGGGACTGGAACAGGCCCACTCTAGACAGCACTGTGAGTCTGTACAAGACTGGCTTTTGTAACCCTCATTCCCACGATTGCTGACTTACCTTGGCCCCAGATGGACTGCTGAGAGCCCTGTCCACAACTTTTCCCCAAGGCTACTCGGGCTCCTTTATGTAGTGTACTCTCAACACAGGATGTAAAGGGCCCACCTTGGAAAAAGGAGGTGTCTGCTAGGCTGCACTGGTTCAGTCTCTGTCAGAGTTGACATTAGTGTCCCCTACTTGCCGTTACACCCCACAGAGATTGCGAGTCTCCTCTTTAGCCTGAATTTGAGCACATCTTGGGAGCTGGATCTCCTGTCCTTGGGGGCTAGTGCCGATGCTCTCCTACCTCCTCAGCCTACTTAGGCACCTGGACACAGGCCTGCATCTGGGCTGTGGCCTGTTATCCTTGGCACTGGCTGAATTAGTAGAGCCCACACCAGGCTTAGGAGAAGAAATACTGATCCTAGCTGGAGAGTCACACTTGATGTATCATCCTGGAGGAAGAGTCACCATTATTCCAGCTGGATCCCCAATCTTGTTCAGCACCTGTGTTATGTCCCTGTACATGCTAGGCATGCCTGACATCTGGAACACTGCAGGCCATGGACTACCAGATTCTGAGACCTGGCCCACTCAGGATGGCTGCTAAGGTTAATGCCAAGAGTCAGTAGGGATAGTCCCTGACACGTGTCCCTAGTCACTTTGGGTAAGCTAAGGGCAATCCTAACAGTGAGGGTAAGGATCCTGCCATCACTTCCTTCCCAGCATGCTTCCCACCTTGCCTCCTCACTTCAACTCAGTCCTGGACTCACTGGAGAGGACTTTGAGCCCCAAGGCTGGAGGGCCTTCCTCAGTCTCTGACCCAAAACCTAGCAACTGCTGGGGCAAGATGGGGTGAGGGGACAGAGGCAGCCCCCACCTCTAGCCATGGCCCTTGCCCTGAGGTATGTAGACTAAGGGGAGAGGCTTGCACAGAAAGGGGAGGGCTTTCCCAGGGGCAGAGCTCTAGTGCTGTGCAGAGGGGACTTGGGAACTCCAGGGTGCACACCCTACCTACTACTAAGTGGCAGCTTGAGCCCACAGCAGCTCCACAACAGAGGTTTAATGCTAGGTCAGTGGCTCTGGGGTTGGCCCCCTGTGAGTCCTCAGTATTCCCAGAGAGCGTCCCCCATAGGCAGGTCGGCATCAGCACGCAACAGCCCGGAGGCACCTCCACGCAGGTACTTGCCACTGAGGGCTCTGATGGCCAAACGGCCGCGCTCTCGGAACTCGAAGAGGAAATCTTCCGCCAAGTCACCGTCACTGCACACGCTTCCGTGGCTGCCAGTGTACCAGAACCCACCTCCACGGCCTGGGGGCAAGGCTGGAGGTTAGCAGGGCCCACGAATACCAAGCCTCCCGGAGTCCCCTGTACTTTTCTCTCCCACACCTCTGATCTGATAGGCACCATCCCTGAAGCTCAGGTGGAAGACATCGTAGGTGGAACGGTTGGTATCCAGCTGGTTGGAGCCTCGACGGTGGCATACAAAGCCATCTAGGCCGCGCAGCACCAGGATGGGTCGGTTGATGAGTTTGAGGATGAACAGCTCGTCCTCACCTGCAGGAGAGGGTACTGTGGACTGACCACTCCTGTCCCCCCCCCCCGTCCTTTCCAGCCTGTGGACTTGGGGGTCCCGGTGTGCCACTGCCTAATGTGCTGCTGTGGCAAGGAGCCTAGCACCATAGAAACAGGTGTTCCTAATATAGAAGGTGGTAAGGAGGTGCCCAAGATTCCCCAAAGACAGGAAAGGAAAAACCACCTGGGGGTCTGACTTCTTCCCGGATGTTGAGATCAGAGCCTGGATGGAGAGCTGCCCCAGCTTACAGGGGCAGGGAATGCTCACCCACAAAGTCGCTGGATGGAGAGCTGCCCCACCTTACAGGGGTAGGGAATGCTCACCCACAAAGTCGCTGATGGCGGCCAGCTGCCCGTTTTTCTTCATGCACACATAACGCCCGTTGCTGGCTTTAAGTGCCACCCGCCGGCCATGCCATTCTATTTCAAACATGGTGTTGGCGGAACTGTGGGGGAGAGGGAAGATCTCAGAGAGAGGGGTACAGAGTTTGGCCTCCCTAATCCTCCTCGGTTCCACCTGTCCTCCACAGAAGTCCCCGTTATCAGTAGGAGTGACTCCCCACACCAGTTGCTGATGGGCTGCTCTTCTCACCACTGAGGCTGTGCTCAGAGTGCTGGTGGAGGTGACCAAAGTGACAGTGGCCACCAGGTGTGGTGGCATGCACTTTTAATCCCAGCGGAGGCAGATCTCTGGGTTGGAAGCTACGTTCCAAGCCATCCAAGGCTACATAGTGAACCCTCTCTCAAAAAAAAAAAAAACAAACAAAAAACAAAACCAGAAAGGTGACGGTGATGGGGAGGATGTGACAGTTGTGGTTGTGAGGGTGATGGTGGTCAAGGTGACAGAGACAAGGACAGGTGCACTCACACTTGTGTGGCTGTGGCCTGAATGCCCCCGTGAGTGACTAAGGTCCAGTAGCCCCCAGTGCTGGAATAGAAAGTACACTTCTTCGTTTCCTGGTCGATTTGCATCAGGAATGTCTCATGATCCAGTTCTTCATCCTGATTGGCTGAGACATTGATTCCTGGAGGGAAAAGACAGTGAAGCCCCTCACACCTCCTGGGAGGCAAGAGATGGGGAAGCATGCTTCGGAATATCATGAAGCCCTCGTGCTATATCATGAAGTCTCAGCTAGTGCTCTCCTCTTTAGATTTTTGAAGCCATCTGTCAGAGGCTGCCCCAGGACCATCAGGTACACCTGGGCAGATCTCTGTGGATGGATTCTTAACCCAGCTCTTCCCACACTCCTTGAGATAGTACCTTTCCTGCTAGCAAATCCCCATTCTGCTAATCAGCAAGTAATCTGCTTGCTCCTGCTCTCCGTGCAGGGCTTACAGTGGTTTCTATTTATAATTCACCCTTAGGGCTGCCAGGTGGAATCTCTGACCTTACCACTGAGGTGACCTAGGTCATGCTCACCTCCCACACATATGCTTGAGTCTCTGGGGAGGACGTGGTGCCCAGAGCCTGCCTAGTGTTCCTGTAATGCAGACAGAAAGGCCAACTGTACTGTGGCCTGGCTCAGCATGCAAGCCCTGAAAGAGCCACTGGATTGTCCCATAAACTCAGGCTCCCTCCAACAAACTGCATCAGTTTCCATGGTAACTGGTTATTCTTGAGTAGTGTAGCAGGCAGAGCCCTCAAGATACCAGGGGTTATCTTTATACAAGTGTAACAATAGGAGGTGGGGGACAAAGCCTAAAGGTCAGGCCACATCTAACCCAACCTTGCAGGAGAGGGGAACAACCGAACAGTGGCCCCTGGTGGAAAGACTGAGGTGTGCTGCCTGTTTCTAGCTCCCAAAGGGCATGCCCAGGCCCCCTCATGCAGAAGATGGCTACTCCCATGCAGAAGAGCAGCTAACACAGCCCCAGGAAAGGGCCCACTCAGGCCAGAAGAGGAAGTCAGATCCCCTGGTACTGGAGTTACAGGTGGTTGTGAGCTGCCATGTGAGTGCTTGGAATTGAACGTGGGTTTTCTGGAAGAGCCAGTGCTCTTAACCACTGAGCCATCTCTAAAGACCCAGCAGTCATTCTTACTGTTCCCATCTCTGAAGCTTCAGCTTTGCAGCAACAAATACTAAGTTGGGTGGTGGAGCCAAGGACAGCCCTCAGCTTTGTGTACTGTACTGGGCCCCACGTTGAGAAGATCTGGGATTCTGGGTGGTGTCTCATATAGATGTATGCTATAGACTACAAGAAAAGTCGTATCTCAACAAAGATTCATGCAGGGACAGAAGGCAGAACCAGGTCAAAGGACCTTAGCTGGGCATGCCATCTGGCACTGTCCATTGACTTCATCCACATCTCCATCATCCAAGACCAAGCTGCTGTGTCCCACGCACGGCTCCTGCCTCTGCAGACGGAGCAGCTGAACACATCTTCCCCCTCACGCTCACCTGCGTGTAGGAAACTGACCTGGCAGTGGGAGGGGCACAGAACGCAGGATGATCTGGACAGGGATGAGGGGTGGGTTCTGGATGGGTGTGAGGTGTGTCTGCTAGGATTCAGGAAAGGAGTCGAGTTGGTCTGTTAGTGGCAGAAGCAAATGCTCACGGCTGAGCTGCATGTCAGCCCTACAGTGCCAGTGAATGCAGAGACAGGCAGACGGTAGCAAAGAAATCCAATAGTGAAACCAAAGTGGTTGCTCATAGGCAGCTCCTGGCTAGAAGACAAGTCTGGGGCTGTCCCTCCAGGTGACCAGACCACAATGGGCTGCTACTCCATAGGTGCTGTGCTGGCCAGGACAAACCCCCAAATCACCTCTCCAGCTTCCTTGAGCTGAATGTCACTTTCCGAGGCGGGAACCGCTGGCAGGCATCGTCAGCCCACAGTGTGCCTCTGCTTCCACTGTCCCTAGCAGGAGATTCTCCCACCAAAGGGATGCAATCACATACAGTGTGGCCAAGAGCTGGGCAGAGGCAGCACACAGCTCTGATCCCAGCAGAAGCAGGCAAATCTCTGGGTTGGAGTCCAGCCTGGTCTACTCAGAGCAAGCTCCAGGACAGCCAGAGCTACACAGAGAAACCCTGTCTCAAAAAACAAAGAAGGCAGGCTGGTGAGATGGCTCAGCGGGTAAGAGCACTGACTGCTCTTCTGAACGTCCTGAGTTCAGATCCCAGCAACTACATGGTGGTTCACAACCATCCGTAATGAGATCTGATGCCCTTTTCTGGTGTGTCTGAGGACAGCTACAGTGTACTTACATATAATAAATAAATAAATCTCTA